>NW_003519753.1:0-1830 GCF_000190715.1 Dictyostelium purpureum | reverse complement strand
GTAAAAAATTAGTACTCTCAACTAAATTATTATCAAATCATTTACCAAATGGAGTTCATTTCGAATCTTGTTCAATTAATAATTTAGAGTGGAAAGTTAAAGATGATTCCATTTTCAAAATTTTACCACATGAAAAGGTTGACCAACAAAAGATATCAAGTGACATATGTTCATCTCGTGAATTTTTGGCTCTAAAAGAAGGCTCAACTGTTATTTCAGTTCAATACAATGGAATGAGAGAAGAAATTCGTATTTTGCTTCTCCACCAGCTGATCAAATGGAAGTTTTATTAAGTTTAGATTCATCTGCCGAGGTTTCTTTCTGTGGTGGTAAAGAGACATGGCATTTAGAACCAAAGATTTATTCCAAAACTATCTCATCAGATAATAAAGAACAAAACTCACTCTCAATCACTCCAGGTGATAATAATTCATTCAAAGTCACTTGTCAAAAACAATCAAATGATCCACAAAATGTTATTGTGACTATTAGAAACAAAAAGAGTATTAGCAGCCCATTACCAGAAGCCCATTCAATTAAAATTCCATTCTTTTGCCGTCAACCATCATATGTTCATATTCAATTTATAAAATTACCAAATGAAGAAGAAGGTAAACAAATTATTCAATCATCGAATCCAATACATCAAGATTCTATTTTATCATTGAAAAAACAAAAATCAGGTGAAATCAGTCGTTTAAATATTCATAATACTAGTGATTTACCATTTATTGCTATGAATTCTATTGCTAAATATGTAAAAGGTAGTACCAATTATCCAATTATATTTGCAGGTTCCATCTTTATTGCCGCCTTTGCTATTGGTCTTTATGTATATAAAATCAACCTAAATATGATAGTAAATAAAATTTTATTTCTATCATTTTTAGTTTTATTTTTATTTTTTTTATCAAGATTTACCCCAGTAACACCCCAATTAAATCCAAGTTCTTCACTTTGCATTCCAGGTACTATAAATTATTAACTAAAAATAGAACTTTTTTAAAAAGTAAATATTGGATAATAAATATTAACCTTAATTTTTTTTATAGATATTCCAAATTCAACTTATATTTGGTCATCAAGTAATCCAAAAGTTGGAAATACATCCATTGTTGATGTCAATTCTAAAGGTGTTATTGGGAATAATAATTTTGCTAGATCTGTTGTCATTGTTCAAGAACCAGACCAAATTGTTTTTTCATCATCTCAAGTAGAGGTCGAAGTTGGTAAAAAATTAGTACTCTCAACTAAATTATTATCAAAGCATTTACCAAAAGGAGTTTATTTCGAATCTTGCTCAATTAATAATTTAGAATGGAAAGTTAAAGATGATTCCATTTTCAAAATTTTACCACATGAAAAGGTCGACCAACAAAAGATATCAAGTGACATATGTTCATCTCGTGAATTTTTGGCTCTAAAAGAAGGCTCAACTGTTATTTCAGTTCAATACAATGGAATTAGAGAAGAAATTCGTATTTTTGCTTCTCCACCAGCTGATCAAATAGAATTTTTATTAAGTTTAGGTTCATCGGCCGAGGTTTCTTTCTGTGGTGGTAAAGAGACATGGCTTTTACAACCAAAGATTTATTCCAAATTTATTTCATCAGATAATAATGAACAAAACTCACTCTCAATCACTCCAGGTGATAATAATTCATTCAAAGTCACTTGTCAAAAACAATCAAATGATCCACAAAATGTTATTGTGACTATTAGAAACAAAAAGAGTATTAGCAGCCCATTACCAGAAGCCCGTTCAATTAAAATTCCATTCTTTTGCCGTCAACCATCATATGTTCATATTCAATTTATAAAATTACCAAC
>NW_003519752.1:0-26844 GCF_000190715.1 Dictyostelium purpureum | reverse complement strand
TATTATTATTTTGATTATTTTGAATATTATTTCCATTAATTATTGAATTATATAAATTATTTAAATTTAAAACTAAATTTTGATCATTTTTAATATTATTATTTAAATTATAAAAAATTGTGCAACTTTGATTAAAATATGAAATATCTAATTTTTGAAGTTTTGATAAATTTTGATCATTACAAATGATTATTTCACTATTATCTTTGGTTAAAACTGATGAAATATAATGACCATTATTTGAATGACTACCAATATGTTTTGATATGGACTTGAATTGATAAAAATATCTTTCATAATCATCATTATTATTATTAAAAATTTGAATTTGATTAATTATTTGAAAATTAATTTCTTTTTTTGATTTTTCAAAATCACCAGTTAAATAATTGAAAACATTTCTTTTGAAATTAATGTAAAGTATTTTAGGTTGCTCTAAAAGTAATTTTCTCTCTAAAAAATTGTTTTTAAAACAAAATGGACAAAAAATATTTTCGTGTGTCATTTCAATAATACTTTTGCTAATTTTGTTTGTAATATCTGTGATTTGAGATTCTTCTAAACAAGAGGATTCACCAATATCTCGGGTGAAACTATGATCTGTGATTTGAAAACAAGATTTACACATTCTAATAATTTCTCTTTTTAATAATAGTTGAAGGGTAAGTGGATGATGTTTTTTTTTAATTTCTTGTTCAAATATTTCAAGTTTTTCTTTTCTTTGAAGTTTAATTTCTTCTTTCAAAAAATCAGTATCTCGTTGATTTAGAGGTGTTTTATTTGAATTTTCTTCTTTAATTTTTTTATAACTTTCTTCTTTCTTTTGATCTCTAATTCTATCTTGATCCTTTTTTTCTTTTAATAAATTTTGAAAATCATTTTGGTCTTTAATTTCTTTTAAAATTTGATAAAAATTATGTATATGAAAATCATATTTTGAAAATAAATTCTTATATTTTTTAATATATTTAATTTTAGAATTAATTTTTAAATCTAATAATAATTCTTCTTCTTTTTCTTCAACTTGTTCAACTTGTTGTTGTTGTTGTAAAATAATTCTATTAATAAAAAATGTATCAAAAATTGAATAAAAAAAATTGATAAATTCTATAATATCTTGTTGAGATTGATTTTCATTACCAGTTATTTCTTTGAAAAAAACATTTATTATATCTACTTCTTCCTTAATATCTTCTAAAATTTCTTTTGATGAGTCATTATATTTTTTAGCAATTTTTTGAAATAATGGAATCAAGTTGAAAGCAATAATAATGGCTCTATTATCTTTTAAAATGTTAACATTTTTTAAAATAATATCATATTTTTCTAATTGATTATGAATATTACTATAATCTATTAATTGTTTTAATTTGGTTTTATCTAGTGACCAATCAATTTCTTCTTTTAAAATATCACATAGTTGAGAATTAAATATTGATTGAATTGCCGAGTTGAAAAAACAGGTATCACCATAATTAACAATACCATAAATTTCTTTAAATTTATAACTTGAAGTTAATTGAAAAGTTTCCATTGTTATTGTTTTTGGTTTTTTTGTTAGATTTATTTTTTCATTTGATGAACCACCTGGTAGCATACTATATTTATTATTATTATTATCACTATCTAATAACTGTTGTCTATGATATCCATATTTACAAATTTTTGTTTTATCATTATTTAAATAAAATTTACAACAATCTAGGCATCTTTGGTTACTGCAACCACTACCAAATTTCTTTTTATTACAAGCAATACAAAGTTGGTGTGGTAAAATTGATTTTGTTGTTAATGATAAAGAATCATTTGTTTTTTGTTTTTTGAAAATATTTGTAGAGCTTGGATAGATTAAAATTGATTGATCTTGTTCTTGTTGTTGGTGAATTGTTCTCTTTTTAACATTCTTTTCTTTTAATATTTGATTTTTAATTTGCTTATCATTTTCTTTTAATTGATCTCTTTTAATTTGATCTTTTTGTTCTTGAAGATTAATTTCATAAAGTTTATTTTCTAAAATTTCTTTTGATTGATTTAATTGAATTTGATTCAATTCAAATAATTCTTTTTCATCACTATACATTAATGAACCCAATAAAGAATTGATAAATTGATTTTCATTACCTTTAACAATAATAATCTTTTCAACTTTGGTAAGATTTGATTTTTCTTCTTCTTTTGCCTCTTGTATTTCTAAAAGTTTTTTTTTAAGAATTTGTAAAAGAATTCTTTTTGGACAATTTTCGTGAAATTGAACATTTCTTGATTCTAATTGGATCATACATTCTTTTCTAGTGATTCTATTTATTGATCTAAGTGTACCATCGATCATTACATTATTTAATAATTGATTTCTTTTTTTCTTTTCCGATAATGATTGCTTAATAATTGAACCTTTACGATTAAATAAAAAAATTGAAAACTGTAAAAGTACTTGATGCCAATCTGAATAATCAAGATCTTTGACATTATAATTTAAATACCAAATAATAAACCAATCATGGATGGATCTCTTAAATAAAATTGAAGAATTACCAAGTCTAATTTGCTCTAAATAGTCATCTGATAAATTTTGTTTAGTGATTGGTCTTGGTTGCATTAATCTTTCTAGTTTGTTTTCTTCTCTCCAAGTGATATTTGAAGTATCGTTTATTGGTAAATTATAATCATACTCTAATGATTTACCATTTTCAGCAACAACATGTGGAGGTTTACTATTGACAAGGTTTCTTTGATACATTTTAGTTTCAATTTTTTTTAATAATTTTAATAATACCATTTCACCAAAAAGATAACAGCTTTGATATTTTACATACTTCCAGGTATATAAGAGTTCATTATGTAATGCTTTAAACTCTTCACTCCATTTGAACAAACTACTTGAAATATAATTTTTGTTTGATTGGAAAATACTATTAATGAATGCATGTATAAGATATTTTGTGATACATAAATCTTCTTGAAATTGATATAAATAATTGGAAACAGTTTTTTCAAACCTAATTTTGAAATGATTCTTATAATTTGTAAAAGCCAAAGTTGTTAATTTAACAATTTCGTAATTATAACTGAAACCTTCTATACCACTATATAATTCAATTATTGATTTTGATGATCTTGAGATTAATTTTTCAAAAAAATTATCTTTATCTTTACAAACACTTTCGATTTCTCTTTCAAAATTTAAATTGATTTTAGCTTTAATAATATCTTTAGGGATACCTTTTGAAATTGATCTTTTTAGTTTTTCTTTTAAATCAATATCTTTAATTAAATTATTTCCTTTACCAAGTCTATTACCAAAAACTGTTTTGATTGAATTTCTATAAAAATTTGATTCAATATCAAATAAAAAATCAGTTTTCTATATAAAAAAAAAATTATTAATATAAAATTAATTTTTAATAAAATTATAATAAAGTAATAATACTTACTTTAATTTTTATTTCTTCTGTTTCTTCTTTTATAATTAAATTTGATAAATTTTCATCATTACCATCATAAATTTTTAAAAACTATTTTTAAAATAATAATTTAAATAATTTAAATTAAAATTTTATATTTATTAATAAATAATTTAAATAATTTAAATACTTACATTAAAATCTTTTTTAAATAAATTCTTTGATAAATTTTTATTTTCTTTATCATTATCATATATATGAATTATTAAATCATTATAATTTATTATTTTATCAAATAATAATTCTTGAAACCAACTAAGAGTTGGTAGTATTTCTGTTCTTGAACTACAATCAGTTTGTATACTTTTAAATAAAAAATCCAACTCTTTAAATCTATCTTTTTCTTGATCTTTTAAACTATCTTTAACTTTTTCTAATTTAAAATATTCATCCCATACTGGAAAAAGAATTATTTTATAAATTGATGAATCTATATCTAAACTATTATTAAAATTATTACTATTTAAATTATTTAAATTATTATTATAACGATTTAAACTATTATCTATAGTATTATTTAAATTATTTAAAATAGTATTTTGTTGATTATTATTATTATTATTATTATTATTATTATTATTATTATTATAATTTTTTAAAATACTATAAGGTAGTTTAGTCCATAATAATTTAATATTTGAAACTTTTGATTGTATTTCTTGATCAAGATGATTTTTAAAATAATTATCATCAAAATAAGATAAAATTTCTATTCTTTTTCTATTTGCTAAATCAGTTGAAAAAGAATGTGGGAAACCATTTTCTAAAATTTGTTTTTTATTTTGGGATTGAAAAAAAACCTCTAATGTTTCTAGTAAATATAGACCACATGAATTGTTATCTTTTTGGAGTGGAACTTTAACATTATAATTTGAATATAATGGTTTGTGGTTATTATTTTTTGAAGAGAGTCTATTTTTAATATCTTTTTTAATTGATTCCAATGTTTCATCATTCATATATTTTTTTTCCATAGAGTCTAGGTTAAAAATTTTGATTGATCCATTATTTTTAAACTCTGTTAAATCTACAATAATAAAATACCAGTGTTGACTAATTTTTTAAAAAAAAAAAAATTTATTATTAATATTAAATTTGGATTTTTTTTTTAAAAAAAAAAAAATATCTTACTTATTGTGGTTGATTATATAAATAGAATAATTTATATTTTCTGGAATTTGTTCTATTTTTTTGATATTTTTATTTTTGAGACATTCTAAATAAAAAGAATCATTAATTACAATATCTTTGAGATGATAAATTGGTTGGAGTACAAAAAAAATATAAAATCCAATAACTTCATCATTAAGCCAAGCATTAGGGGAAAGTGAATCAACTGTATTTTTCGCAAAATTACTAAATTTTTTGCTACTAATGTTTTCAATTTGAAATACCCAAATATTTTGAACAACATTTGAATTATCATTAATTAAAATGATTTCTTTATTATTATTATTATTATTATTATTTTCCATATTATTATTATTATATTTATTTTTTTTACTAATAATTTATTTTTATCTAAATATTACTATTATTATTATTATGATTATTATAGTTTTATTTTTTTAAACATGATTTAAATATTTTTTTTTTTATGAAAATTTTTTTTTTTGTCAGTATATATGTCTAATTCATTTTGTCAGTATGTGTATTTTTGTCAGTATATATATCACACTCATTTTGTAAGTATGTATATTTTTGTTGATATATTTATCTTTGTCAGTATATATCATACATTGACATATGTTTTCTTGTAAAACATTGCTAAATAGTTCCATTTTTAAAGTCAATTTCAAAGTTTTGGTTTTTTTTTTAATTTTTTAAAGTTAAAAAAAAAAAAGAAGTTTTTAATTTAAAAGGTGTTTAAAAATCAATAATAAATTTTTTTTTTTTTTTTTTTAAAATTTTTTTTTTTTTCCTAATTTTCAAGGGGTTGTCTGTAAGGAATTTATCCGAACGTTTTTTTAAAAAAAAAAAAATTTAATTCAAAAAAAATAAAATTTTTTTTTTTTTTTTTTAATTAAAAAATAATTTAATTAAATTATATATAATTTATTTCTTTTACAGATATTTTTCGAAATTTTTTTTTTTTTAATTTTCCCATTTCTTTTCAATTTTTTTTTTTTGTTGTACAATGCGAATAATATTTTAGAGAAACAAAATATTAATAATATGTATTAAGTTTTTTTTATTCACCTGTATATATATATATTTAAATAATTTTTTTTATAAATCAAAATATTAAATTAAACTAAATAAAAAAAAAATAAACAACTTTTATTTAGATGAAACAAGTGAAGAAAAAATCTTTAAGTAATAAATACCTCAAATAAATTTGTTTTATTTTAACTTTTTTTTTTTTTTGGTACCATGTCCCAAAATCTATATTTTTTTTTTTGTGTATGGTATCAATGGTTTTAAAAATAATATCTTTTCATTCTATTTGCATTTTTAAATACTATTATATTCCGTTCGTGGTTTTTTCTCTGGGATGTTTGGTGAAACCCTTTTAATAAATCCAAAGTAATGCTGAAAATATTTTTTATTTAAATTTTTTTTTTTTATTCATTTTTATAAACACAAATTTTTTTTTTTTTAATCATTTTTATAAATACAAATTTTTTTTTTCTTAGCTAACAAATAAAAATTAAAATTCAATAAAAATGAAATTAATAGTATCATTATTAATTATTGTTTTAATATTCATCACCGGTAGTTTATGTATACCTAATGGTAGTATTTATATTTCACCAACAATGAATAATGAAATATGTGAATCAAACTTTATTGCTGGTATTGGTTACAGTTTGCCATATGAATCATGTGTTAACTTTGGTAATAGTAGTGTTTACACCAGTGGAAATGGTCTTAGTTTTGATGTATATTGGATGGATAATTGCCAATCTAAACAAATTTTGGTCAATTATACTTTTGCTAATTTTGGTTGTTCTAATTTCTATGTACCAAACAGCCCAACATTCCAAAGCATTGTTTCATCTGAAGGTGTTCCACCAAGAAATGCTCTTGTTTACACTTATTATTACAACTCTAAAGAGGGCGAATGTTCTGGAGATAGTTGTAAGTATTGTTTTAACTTTTTTTTTATATATCTAATACTAACAAAATTTATTTTTTATTTAAAACAAGATTATAAATATTATACAAATCAATATGTCTTACCATTAGAAAATGGTAAAACAGTTGAATATACCTGTGTAAATAATTTTCCAATTGCCCGTACATGTCAAAATTTAAATTGTCAAGATACTGATTATTCCCTTGGTACTTGTAATAATGCAGATAGCAATAACCCATATCCATACACTATAACATGTTCAAATACTCCACCACCACCATTTGGGGATGAAAAACAGCCAAGAATATCTTTTAATTTCTAAATAAAAACCATTTAATTTTTTTTATAGAAATTCATAAAATTTTATATATTTATATTTTGATTAATTGTTTTTCAGAATTTTTTATATTTAAAATTGAAAAAAACAAAAAATTTTAAATAAAAAAATCATTCCTATTAATATTTTATTCTTTTTTTTTTGTATTAATTGCTAACCACGAATTTTTGACTTACCCTTTCAATAAGAATGGTGCATAGGTTAACACGACTTTTATTAATTTATTTTTAAAAGAATTTTTAGTAATTTAATTTCGATTATTTAATTTTTGCATTATTTAATTCAAAAATGTAAATAACCATGTATTTTAATATCATAGGCCTTTTAGTTAAGTTGGTATAATGGATTTTTAGGGTAAATCTGTCGTGAGTTCGAATCTCGCAAAGGCCCCTCTTTTTAGAATATTGAAATCTTCCTGGTGATTTTTTTTTTTTTTTTTTTTTTTTTTTTTTTTTTTTTTTTTTTTTTTGGGGTTTTTGTTTTAATTGTAATGTAGATGGAGCTACTTTAGTTATAGATAAATAATAAATATAAATAATTCTAATAATCAAATAAATATACAATTCTTTGTTTGTGAAAACTAAAACCGAAAACTGAAAACTAAAAAATAAAAATTTTATTTTTTAAATTTTTCAATTTTTTTATTTTTATTTTATTTTTAATTTTTAATTTTAAATAATAAATTATTTAAAATAAAGGAAAATATAAATATATTATTTAGTTGAGATATAATTATAACTGTAATATTCATTTAATTCTAAAATGCATATGAATACATTACATAATTATTTGCCCTTATTTTACTATATCTTCACTTTTTAAAAAAATATTTTACTGATTAATAACACCTCAATCTAAACTTGATAAATTCTATGGTGGCAGCGAATACGACTACCAAATACACCCTCAAGATGAACCATTCCGATAGTGCTATAGAGACCTCGATTTTGATCTTGATAGAACACCGACCTACAGAAACATGATTTCAATTATCCCCCACCAAGTCTGGATTTGGGTATGCACCAAAATATTTAACAAAGAGATAAACCCAAATGCAATTGCTAAATCATTAAACTATAAGGACATCCAACACAAATGTACCAAACCGGCCTCATTAGAATATGCAAGAACGATCCAATCAAACCACAACAACTTCTTAAAAGTAGATAAGCAAATAAATTCAAACCATATCCAAACCATTAGATCTAAAATATCAACCTTTTATAAATTACCAGAAACCACTTTGTTCAATTTCCCAATCACATACCTATAACAATACAAATCCTCACACATACCATTTAAAATTTTTATTTAATAAAATACCGTCTCTTACGCTAATAATATAAATTATATCATTAAGTAAGATTTTTTTTAAAAAAAAAAAAAAAAAGATTAATTTAATTAATTATCTTCACTTTTAAAAAAAAAAAAAAAATGATTAATTTAAAGCATTTGCTTTTAATATAATAAAAAAAAAAAATATAAAATAAAAAAATAAAAAAAATAAAATAAAATAAAATTTAGTGGTAATTACTATTTAACAAATAATATTCACCCACTTTATTAATTTTTTAGTTTTTTTTATTAATATATTATTATTAAAAATTATTTATTAATTTTTCTAATGAAAAAAAATATTTAGCTTTTATTTCGAAATAAAATAAATTTTTTTTTTATATTTATTTAAAATTGATAAGGAAAAATTATATTGTTATTTTATTATTAATATGAAATAATTGAGGTTTTTTTAATTAAAAATCCTATATTAATGCCCAAGTATGTTCAAATATACAAATTTAATAATTTAATTTTTTTTCTAATATTAAACTCATGTCATATAAAAAAACTATAGTTTTAATAACATCTTCTTTTTAACTGGATCTTGACAACGGTTTGCAACAATGATAGCACTTGAAATTTGAAGATTGGCAGTAGCACGATTAACTTCATCTTCAGCAATTGTATCGACTGACATATAACAACCAAATTCTATATGATTGACATCTACTTTTTCATGTAATTAATAAAATTAAAAAAATTATAAAAAATAAAAATTATTTCCATTTAATAATTTTTGACTTTTTAAACATTCATAATATTCGTTTAAACACTCCATATTTTATTTTTTAAAAATATTATTTAACTGAAAAATTTTAAACAAATATTATTTAATTTATTTTAAAAAATAAACAAAAAAAAAAAAAAAAAAAAAATATTTATCCATTTAAAAAGATGTTATTAAAACAAATTGAAGATCTTAAGAAATTAACTCCACAATTAATTCAAGCAATGAAACCATTATTAGAAAATCCAAATGATGAAGCAGCCAAGAGACATTTGAATAATGTTATTTTCGCCACACAAAAAGGTTCAGAAGCTCTTACTACCGCTGTTGTCTCAAATCCAGCTGAAATTGTTGCTGCATCTGGTGTTTCATTGGCTAATAAAGATTAAATCAAAATGTTTTAACCTATTGTGATTGTGGTGGTAATTTCTCTACACAATTAAAAATTTTATGCGCTGTAAAATCAAATGACTTTAATGACCCAACTACTGAAGAACAATTAGTAACTTGTGCTCGTGGTTTATCAAATTCAATCTTGTTAAATCTTCAGAAGCTGCTAATATTAAAAAAATTAAAAAATAATTAAATAATATTAAGAATTTAAAAAAAAGAAATCAAATATATATTAAAATTTTTTGTATAGTTTTAAAATAATAATAAAGGGTTTTAATTTAATTTATTTAAAAGAACAATTGTATTAAACAAATAGTAACAATTACAATTGATGGTATTGAAAATGATTTAAATGCATCGGAGGGTTCATCAACATTTTCACCAGAGGATGTGGGTGCATGTGTAGAGCCTGGATTACTACCTTTGGATGAGTCTTCTAGGTGGTTCTTCAGCAGAGATTGGATCTAAATATTCTTCAATTTGAATTTTTTCAGTTTGATCGTAAATACAAACTTCTTTATGAATTATAAAAAGTGATAAATCAAAACCAAAAAAGTCTCCTATAAATTCTGGGTATTGAACAGTAATAGAGTTTTTATCAATTGCTGTTACTTGAAATTCGATATTTTTAAGTAATACTTGATATTTGGAAATATCTAAATCAGAGAATGAACCGGCGATTTTCATTTTACCTCCTTTTTTGTCAAAGAAAACATCTTCATCTTTTTTAATGTTAAGATAACTTGCTTCTTGATATTTACATGATATTGGTTGTGAAACTATATCTTTATTGGCAATATTGGCTGTAATTGTGAATGATTCACCAATTTTGAATACTGGGGGTTTATAGTCAAACATATTATTGAAAAGAATAGCACTTTGGTTTCTCACGGTATTAAATGTTGAGGCATATTGATAGGTACCTATTTTAAATTCTGTGTCAAGTTGTTTTAAATCGAAATTATAACCAAAATATAGTCCATCCTTCTACCGCTTGTCCTTCAACTCCCTCAGCAGTTGGTCTGTATGCTTTAAAAATTGGAGTTTCTTGACAATTGATAAATGAAGCAGCACATACTATTAAAAATATAATTACATTATTAAAAAATTTCATTTTATTTGTTTTTGATAAAAATAAAAAATTTTAAAATCTGATATTTATAATTTTTTTTATTTTTTTTTAAAAAGTAAAGTATCTAATGCACAAAATTGTGAAAATAATGTTGGATATTTTTTTAAATGTTAAGTGTAAAAACACAAAATTGTGAATTTATGAGACTTAAAAAAATATGTAGCAAAAGAGGATTTAACTTCTTTTTTTATTAATATCTTTATAAATATCATAAAATTTAAATAGATTTTTTTTTTTTTATATTTTAAATTTTTTATTTTGATTCTTTTTTATAAACATTGTTATCTTCTAATAAATTTATATGCAAAAACAAGCCTTAGCTAAATTTTTAATCCATCATTAAAAAAAAAAAAAAACATTTCTCCACCAGAATGCAAATACTAGGGTTGGATTGGATGTTTAATTTTAATTCACTCTCAACCATCCAACAAATAGTGAATTTCAAAAGAATCAAATGTTCATAGATGATTTATAATAAATAAATCAGTAAATCAAAAAAATTGATAAATAAATGCAGATTTTATCCTTTTAAAAAATAAATTATAGATACTTTTATTCTTTAAAAAGAAAATTAAATAATAGTTTTTCAAAAAAAAAACTTTAAACTAAATTGATTTTTTAATGGAGCTTTGACAGTCATTACATAAAAGAGAAATAGTTTTTGGTGATAAAGGTTAACATCAATATATATTGATGATATCCGTATTTTAACACCAAAAAGAAAAAGAGGAAATCATCCTGATGATGATGAATTAAATTTTAATAAAAACAACTTCGTATCATCGTATAGAATTATAGTCGAAAATTTTTTTGCTCAAATAAAGAAATGGAAAGTTCTTACTGTACCATGGCGTTCAACTTCTAAAAATCATAAAAAGATGTTTTTAATTTTGGTTTATCTTACAAATTTAAAGATAAAAAAGGTTCCTCTTAGAGATGAAGATTATTTCGTTGATGAAACTGAAAGTGAAGATGAATATGAAAATAATTATTATTATATTTAAATAAATATTATCTTTTTTTTTTTTTCAACTTTTTCAGATTTTAAAAAAAAAAAAAAAAAAAAAAACATACATTATGCGTTGGGATCAAAACATGCCATTTAAAAATTTTGATAAAAAAAAAAAAAAATAAAAAAATTTTAATATGGGAAATGTAAATAAAAAATTAATATTTGCCATATAAAAATTTCCATAATATTAAATTTTTTTTATTTTTTTTTGAAATTTTTTTATATTTTACAAGATATTAATTTCATATTTTTTTATTTTTTTATATTGACAATGGATGGGCTGCTCTCATCTCTAATTAACTTTCGAGTAAATGAAGAGTTAAAAAACAGTAGTAATATTAGTGATAGGTAAGTACAATACAATATAATACAATACAATACAATACAATACAATACAATACAATACAATACAATACAATACAATACAATATAATATAAATAATAGTCGATTAATTAAAAGCATATTAATTGGTGTTTTCTCTTTTTAACTATTCATTATAGATTATTATATATAGTTTGGAATAATATATTTTTAAGATATGAAATTCATAAACATATTTTAAAGTTTATTGAACATAATGTTGTGGAATTTGATAGATCAAGTTATGACCAGTTAAAAGATAAATCATATATAACATCACTTGAATGGCATGGTGATACACTACCAGATAAAAATGAATTTCCACCATTTTTGAAAAATTTATATTTGTGCACTTTTAATAACATGTTAACTCCAACAACTTTACCAAATACAATTACTACACTCACATTTGGTGATGATTTTAACCAAGTAGTTAAACCCTACACATTATCAAATAGTCTCACAACACTCACATTCGGTCATCGTTTTAACCAAGTAGTTCAACCCGGCACTATACCAAATAATCTCACAACTCTCACATTTGGTAGTTATTTTAACAAAGTAGTTCCACCCGGCACATTACCAAATAATCTCACAACACTCACATTCGGTCATCGTTTTAACAAAGTAGTTCAACCCGGCACTTTACCAAATAATCTCACAACACTCACATTCGGTCATCGTTTTAACAAAGTAGTTCTACCCGGCACTTTACCAAATAATCTCACAACACTCACATTCGGTGGTTATTTTAACCAAGTAGTTCAACCCGGCACTTTACCAAATAATCTCACAACACTCACATTCGGTCGTGATTTTAACCAAGTAGTTAAACCCGGCACTTTACCAAATAATCTCACAACACTCACATTCGGTCGTGATTTTAACAAAGTAGTTCTACAGGGCACATTACCAAATAATCTCACTACACTCTCATTCGGTAATTATTTTAACCAAGTAGTTCAACCCGGCACATTACCAAATAGTCTTACAACACTCACATTCGATCGTTATTTTAACCAAGTAATTCTTCCCGGCACATTACCAAATAGTCTCACAATACTCACATTCGGTAGTGATTTTAACCAAGTAATTCTACCCGGCTCATTGCCAAATAGTCTCACAACACTCACATTCGGTGATTATTTTAACCAAGTAGTTTCACCCGGAACATTACCAAATAATCTCACAACACTCACATTCGGTCATCGTTTTAACCAAGTAGTCAAACCCTACACATTACCAAATAATCTCACAACACTCACATTCGGTTATCATTTTAACCAAGTAGTTCTACCCGGCACTTTACCAAATAGTCTCACAAAACTCACAATCTGTTATTATTTTAACCAAGTAGTTCTACCTGGCACTTTACCAAATAGTCTTACAACACTCACATTCGGTAGTTTTTTTAACCAAGTAGTTCTATCTGGAACACTACCAAATAGTCTCACAACACTCACATTCGGTTTTGAATTTAACCAAGTAATTCTACCCGGCACATTACCAAATAGTCTTACAACAATCACATTCGGTGGTTATTTTAACCAAGTAGTTCCACCCGGCTCATTACCAAATAGTCTTACAACACTCACATTCGGTCATCGTTTTAACCAAGTAGTTCCACCCGGCTCATTACCAAATAATCTCACAACACTCACATTCGGTCATCGTTTTAACCAAGTAGTTCCACCCGGCTCATTACCAAATAGTCTTACAACACTCATATTCGGTCATGATTTTAACCAAGTAATTCCACCCGGCACTTTACCAAATAGTCTAACAACACTCACATTCGGTCGTTATTTTAACCAAGTAGTTCTACCTGGCACATTATCAAATAGTCTTACAGCACTCACATTCGGTGAGTGTTTTAAACAAGTAGTTCCACCTGGTTTATTTAAAATTAATAAAAAATAAAGTTATCAGCCATGATTAATATTTTCCTACCAAATGGAAACTAAAATATATTATTTCCTTCCTCTTTATAAAACCTTTGTTTATTTTCTTAATCAATATTTATAAAATAATAAACTATAAAATCAAAATTTTTAAAAATCAAAATCCAAAATTTCATTTTTTTCTTATGTATTATATTTTATATTTGTAAATATTTTTTTTGTTTCATGATTTATATAAAATTTGTAGAAAATTATTTGTGTATCAGGTGTATTATTTTTGATTAATTAAAAAAATAAAAAAATAAAAAAATAAAAAAATAGAAAAATAATAATTATTTGTTATATAATGATGAACATGAAATAAAAATTAATTAAAAAAAAATAAATAAATAAATAAAATAAGAAAAAACTATGTATTGTTTGTAATATCTTTATTTAATTTATTTTATGAATATTATAATGTAGAATATATATATGATTGAGCTTTAAAAGGACGATGAGGACTTATGGATAAATAAAAAATAAATTTTAAAATTTTCACATTTTAATTTAGCAGTAACAAGTTTTTGAGTTTAATCAATGAATATGATTTAAAATTATCTTTTTGAATTGATTCTGATAATAATGGATCTATACCACAAATTGACATAACTATTCTCCTATTACTACTTGATCTTGAAACACCTAAACCTAAACTTAATTTATATACATCCACTGCATTATTATTAAAACCTTTGCCTGGAATAACTTCGCGATTTGGCGTTTTAAAACCAGTTTTTGCAATTGAATTAAATGTAGAATCTTTTTTGTCTTAAAAAATAATATATTTACAAAAATAAACTATAGTACATGAAAAAAAATGAAATTTTGGATTTTGATTTTTATATTAAAGATAAATTGTGAATTTTTTTTATTTTTTAGAGATTAAAAATTATCGTTATCCTCACTTTTTACCGATTATCGTTATCGTATTCATTTTTCGATTTTTTTATTAATTTTTTTATTAATTTTTTTTTAATATCCTTAAACTCTGATAATTGGAAGAGTTTGGTTCTCTTCTGGAATCGTAACTAGTAAAGTCGATGATATTGATGAGGTAGGTGCTCTTGAGGAATCATAACTAGATTCCTTTTCATTGTGAGATGGTGATGAGGATGGTGATGATCTAGATGATGGCGATGTAGATGGGCACCGGTGGAATCATAACTAGATTGCTTTTCAAAATGGGATGGTGATGATCTAGATGATGGCGATGAGGCTGATGCACCCGAGGAATCATAACGAGATTCCTTTTCATTGTGAGAAGGATATTGGGATGATCTTGATGAATTTGATGCACCAGTGGAATCATAACGAGATTCCTTTTGAGAATGGGATAGGTAGTGTGATGGTGCTTTAAATGGTAGATTATATTGATTGCTTGGTTTTGCCCCGTATGATTTTTGAAACCAAATCTTAACATTTTGAATTTGTGCGAAGAATAAATGTGGTGATTGGTGATGATGTGATTGTTCCCTTGTATGATCATTTAGATTTGGTGCCGAGTATGGTGGTTGTGATTCAGCACAAGTTTTCTTATTATTTTGATTTTGTGGATCGGAATTATGGTGCTTTGGGTCGTAGTTTCAATCTCTGTAGGTGCCTTTATTGGTGTTGTCGTTGAAGAAATATATATATATGAATAATGACAAATGAAGACAACAAAAAGGACAGATGCTAATAAATATTCCATTTTTTTATTATTATTTAAAATGGAAATAGGGTGTGTAAAAAAATAAAGTGATGATTTTTTTTTTAATCAAAAAGATTTTTTTTTAAAAAATAAAAGAAATTACTTTTATTGAATGGGCCCAAGCTTAATAAGATAATCAACAACAAATACGACAAGTTCACTTAAATTCAAAAACAGGCAGATCAATCAAATAACCAAGGGAACTCAAAAGAGCAAAAAACCCCAACACATCCGACCAAATTTTTAATCACATTCATCCAAGAAAATCAGATGATAATTTTATAAGTGCCAATACTCAAAAAGAAAACAGGTAAGAACAATCTTTTTCCCCAATTGAAAAAATATTGATATTGGAAAAAACAGAAAAAAAAAAAAATAAAAAAATAAAAAAAAAAACTTTTTTTTTAAAAATATTTTAATTTAAAAAAACAAATTTATTTTTTAAAAAATTGAGAAATAAAAAAAAAAACTTTTTTTTTAAAAAATTTTATTTCTCAATTTTTAAATTATTATTTTTTATAATTATTTTTTTAAAGAAAATAATAATAATTCTATAAAAAAACTTTAATTTTTATATTTATTTTTTAATCAATATTGTTTTAAAAATCAAATTTATTGATTCTATTGAGATGAAATGACATACCATTTTGCACTATGTGGTCCATTGTATGCAAAAGTTTCGTAAGATTTCTTATGTAATGTTGGTAAGGTATAGGTACCATCAGAATTCTTAATTAATGGTGGGCTAACTTCATATTGATCAGAATTACCATAGCAATCTAAACAACCAATGGTAACATTATGGAATTCGAGGTATTCGGTATTGTTGATAATATAAGCTCTAAAGTATTGACGGTCTGCGGTTTGATAAACTAGGCCTTCTACCACTTCAATGAGAGGTTTACCACTAGTTTGGGTTGAACTTGGTACTGTTGAAGATGAATTTTCAGCATTTGTAAAAAAAAATGTTGAAATTAATAATAAAATTGTAAACAATAATTTCATTTTTAAAAATTAGCAAAATTTATTTAATATTAAAGGGTTATTTTAAAAAAGTTTTTAAAAAATATAAAAAGGAAATAATAATTTTTTTTTATATTTATAATAAATAAATACAAAAAATTTTATAAAATAAAAATAAAGAAAAAAAATAAAATAAAATAATAAAATATTTAATGTAGATCTTTGAATTGTAATACCTAATTAATAAAATAATAATCTAATTCTTTATTTTATGAAAATTAAATACCCACACCTAACACACCTAATTATTAAAAAAGGTTGGAGGGGGTAAAAAATTTTTTTAATTTTTTTCAACTTGGGGGTTAATGAAAAAGTGTTATTGTTGTTGTATTTTTTTTATAGTATTTAAAAAACCTTTTTATTGGTTTAAAAGGAAGTTTAAATAAACAGTCAAATCCATCACCTATATTAAGAAGCTACAATTTTTATTGTATTCATCATCATAATAGCGTTTACATATTTCTTTTCGAACAGATCCAGATTGTCCAATGAAAACCATTTGTAGTTTTATAATAAAAAATATGAAAAATAATTAAAAATAAGATTAAAATTAGATTCTATTATTTATTTTGATTGATTATATTAGGATTTTAATATTTTGAAAGATTTCCTTTTTAAAAATAAAATTTTTTTATTATTTTTTTATACCCACATGCACTTTAATTATATTTATTTCTTTAAAAAAAATAAAGTAAAAATAGACCAATCAAATTAAATATAAAATTTTTTTTTTTTTTTTTAAAATTATTTATTAAAATAAAATTATTATTTTATTTTAATATGATTCAAATAATAATATTTTATTAATTTATTTATATTAATCTACATTATTAAATGTATCATCTTGTTGTTGTTGTTGTTTAAGTTTTTTTTGTTTTTTTAATTGTTCTTCTTTAAACTTTTTAAATTCTTGAAGTTTATCATATTTAACAACTTTTGATGTATCGGCTGGTAAATCACGCATTAATTTTGAGTTGATACCAAAACCAGGTACCTTTTCAAATTGTTCTTTTTGTTCAGTTTGTTTTTCTAATCTTTCTTTGAAACGTCTTTCTGATTCGATTTCTGAGACTGTATCTTGATTTCTATCCAAATCTTTAAGATAATATTCAATACGAGTTGGATCGTTTTCTTTTACTTCTTTCTTTTGTTGTAAAAACATTTCTCTCTTTTTATCAAATTCTTCTTTTTGTTCAGGTGTCATTGATTGTCTCTTGAATGACTTCAATTCATTTAATAATAAAGCCTTTCTAGTTTTTCTTGATTTTCTTGATTCACCTAATTGTTTTTCTTTTCTTTCTCTTTCTTCCTGCTCTTCGATTGCTTTTCTTTCTTCCTCTTTATCAATTTCATTGGCATCCTCTATAAAATCTAGACCTGCTTGTGGTTTGCTCTTAATTGGTTTTTCAAGTGCTGGGTCACCAAATAATGATGACGTTTCCTCAGTGCTGAATCTACCTTGTTTAATTAATTTTTCTAAAATCTTACGATCACCTCCACCCAACTCTTTCATCCATTCTTCCTCTTTCTTCTTTGCTGCAACAGATCTATTAGCTTCAATTCTTTCTTTTTCTTCTTCTTTTTCTAATTGTTTAATTGCTGATACCTTCTTGTGTTGTTTCTTTAAACTCTTTGCCAATCTTTCTTTTTCTAACTCTTGTAATCTTAAAAATTCTTGTTCTTGTTCTGCTGTGGAATTAAATCTATGCTCTCTAAAATCTACAGTATCCTCTGGTAATATAAATGCATCACTCCAAAATGATTTTCTGGCTTCTTTATAAATCTCTCTTCCATGGGATCTATATTTCAAAAAAAGGGTGTTAATAAAATATTTTAAAATTAAAATTAAATAATGAAAAAAAAAAACATACTTTGCGACTGTAACTCTATTAATTTCTCCATGTGGTGAACAAACATCTAAAATTACATGACCACCTCTTTTTAATGGTGCTTCAATTAAACGTGACCAAGGTTTAACTTCTTTTAATTCTTCTTCACCATAAATATTTAATTGTTTTTCTAATTGATTTGGAATATTTGATTTTACAACTTTTGATAATACTATATAAGAGTATTTTTCATCTTCGAATGGCATGGTTGAACCTGGACCTTTAGCAAGTTTTTGGAAGTTTGGTCTTTCAACACGTTGTGAAAAATGACACCATGAATTAAAACCTAATGGACATTTACCACTGTGTGGACATGGTGCAACAACTTGAGCTTTTGTTGATTTATGAATGGTTAATTGTTCTTCGCCTTCGTCCAATAACATTTGTCTAATCTCTTTGATAATTCCAAAACCTATTGGTGTACCTGGTTCAATAATCACTAACATACCACTTGGTTTAACATTTCTCCATAAATCTTTTACAAGTGTGAAACGTGAAAGTTGATCTGGCAATTCGCTGAGAACATATGAAGCTGTAACAAGTTCATTCATTTCTGACTCTGGAAGTGAACCATCTCTACGTTCGTGTTGCTCGGTATTTAAATAATTTGTCCATTTAATATGATTGGTGTTACCTTCCATAAGTTTTTTAGCTATTTCAATCATAAATGGACTTGGTTCAACGGCTCTTATTCTCTTTAAATGTTCACCCCACATTGTGCTGGCTGACCAAAGTACTGTACCTGGACCTGAGCCATAATCTAAAAGTGTGGTTGGATTGAAATTTGGTACTCTAGTTTTAATTTCAGAGAATACTCTATGGGTGCATGCATAAACACCAGGCATTCTATGTGATATATAGGCCATGGCTTCACCTTTTCCATAAGTAATTACTGGTTTATCATCTGTGCTTGGTACAATTGAAGGACTTCCTATTGATTTACCCAATCTTGTTCTAGCTCTAAGATTCTCTGATAAGGTTTCAGCTTTGCTTCTTAACTCCGCTGTTGGCATTTGTTTAATAGTTGAAGCAATTCTCTTCTTTAAAAGTGGTGGAATACCAATACTACCAATTTTCCAATGCTTTAAAAATTCATTATCTCTCTTTCTACGGCCTTCATGGTCATACTCAAGTTCGATTTCTTCGATTGGTGTGTTTTTTGAGATTTCAAACATTTCTTCTTCGGTAATTTCACCAGATTGGAATCGATGGAATACCTTTGGATCGATTTCTATAGGAGAATCATCTTCATCGGAAATAACTGAATCATACAAACCTTTCTTTTTAAAGTTTTCTATCATTTGCTTATGTTGAAGTTCCTTCTTTCTAGCCATAAACTCAATTCTCTTCATACGACGTTTTCTTTCAAACTCATCTGCTGCTTCTTCTGACTTCTTTAATAATTCATTCTTTCTAATTTCTAAAAACTCTTGAATAATTTCTAATGGTGGTGGGATGTGGGTATGTGGACGAAGTCTACTTAAATTTGGTAAACCATCATTTTGATATTCTTCTTCAAGTTCTTCATCTTCATCCATTTGATTATCGCCAAAATCTTGTCCCTCTTCTTGCTGTTGGATTTGAGCAAATTCCTCTTCTGATAATAATTCTTTTAATGTTTCATTGGTTTTGGTTTTTGATTCTTTTTCGATTTGATCGATTTGAGTTTCCAACTCTTTATCAATACCCATCTCTGCTAACTTCATCTTTTTAATTTTATCTTTTAATCTTTGTCTTTCATCTCTTTCTTTTTGAAGGTCTTCTAATCTTTTTTTCATTAATTTCTTTCCCATTATTTTATAATTCTTGATTGGCTCGGTATAAGTTTTTTCATCTAATAAATAAACACCACCATCAGTCTTCAATGAATCTCTTAAGGCCATTTGTCTAGCCCAAAACTCTAATTTCATTTCTTCTTCAATTAGTGCTCTATCTTCTGGATCATCCTCGTCAAGGTCAGCTCCATCATCGGTAAATGTGCTAATGTCATCATCGTCATCGAAATTGAGTGGCTCCTCATCTTCTGTTGGTTGCTCAGGTACCTTTGATAATTGTTGGATTTCGTCTTCTACTTTTTTTAACTGTTTACTCTTTCTTTCTATTATTGAAGTATTTCTAATAAACTCTGTATCACCTTCAAAACCATCTAATTGTAACTTTTCTTCGAGTTCTCTATCAAAATCTTCGTCTTGAATAAAATCTTTATTTGGGACAATGTCTGCATCTTCGCTATAATCCTCACTATCAAAATCTTCGTTATCCTCTTCGTAATATGCTGGATTATCATTTGGGTCATCTGGGTTTTTCATTGAATATTTTGCTAATAATTTCTTTGTATCTGATAATGCAATTTTATTGGCTTTTTTTTTTTTAAGTTTATTTAAATTTTTCGAAACCTTTTTATTTTTTGTGGGGGTTGATTTTGTACAAAATGATTTATTATCTATATCATTATTATTATTATTTATATTTATATATATATTTGTATTTGTATTTGTATTTAAAAATAATGTGTTGGTTGATATGGTTTTATAATAATTATTTCTAACTATATTGGAACAAACTCTTTTAGATAGAAACATTTTTTAAAATAAAAGGTTATTTATTTTTTTGTTTATATATATTTAAATATCTAAAAGCGAATGAATATAATTTTAATGAAAAAAAAAAAAAATTTATAAATTGCAAAAAACGACTTTTTATTCGGTTTTTTTTTTTTTTTATTTTTCATTTTTTTAATTATTTATTTTTCATTTTTTTATTTATTTATTTTATTTATAGTTTTGATTGATTAATATTTTTTATATATCTATGGGTGAGTTATTATATTGTGTTGGGAACAAAAAAAAAAAAAAAAAAAACAAAAAAAAAAACTTAAAATAACCCCACCACCCCATTTTTTTCATTTTTTAAAAATAGATATATTTAATTTAAAAAAAAAAATAATAATAGGTATTTAAATTAATAAAATAAGTGATTTGTATTTAAATTTTAGTAATTTAATAAAAACTGATTTATAATTAAATGCACTGAACAATGGGTTTTTTTATTTTAAAATTTAATTATTGGTTATATATTTATTATTTGAAAATTAGATATTTTTTTAAAATTTTTTTTTTTTTGAATTTTTTTTAATTTTTTAATTTTTAAAAATTTTTTTTTTTATTTAGTTGTAAAAGAAACCTAAATAGAAATCATAATTTTTCTTTCTTTATTTATATATTATTTATTTATTTATTTTAAATTGTATTTTTATTAATTAAAAAAAAATAACCAAACCAAACAAAATGGCAATAACAAATATTAATGAATTACCAATACCAATTTTAATTAAATTATTTGGTTATGTTAATAAAATCAATAGTTCATCATATTGGTTTGTAAATTATACATTGGTATGCAAATTATGGACCATTGAAGTTTTACCAAAGGCATGGAGTGAAATGACAATTGCAACTAGTCAGCCATCAGAACCATTAATCGAATATAGTCAAGATGGAATTTTAGCAAGATTTCCAAGCGTCACATCAGAACCATACAATTTTACCAAACTTATTATGAGAGTCGGTAAAGTCAGCGAATATATCGACAAAATCAAAAGTTTAACTACCATCGATTTAAAGAATAATTCAGCAACCAATTATGTCATCGATAGATTAGCCGATGCCTTAAAGACCAATAAATCAGTAACTTATTTAAATCTTTACAATAATAGACTCATGCAAAAGGGTGGTACAGTAATCGCAAATGCTTTAAAAAAGAATCAATCTATCACTCATTTAGATTTGGGTTTAAATTTATTGGGTGCCAATGGAGGTACTGCTATAGCCGATGCATTAAAAGTCAATAATACACTTGTAAACTTGGATCTCTCTGGAAATCAACTCGGTCTTCGTGGTGCTGGTCCAATTGTTGAAGCTCTCAAAGTTAATAAATCAATCAAATACTTGTACTTAAGCTCAAATCAACTCCGTGATGAATGCTCTTTACCATTAGCCGATATTTTACGTCAAAATATGGGATTCGTCGAATTGGCTCTTAACGATAATGAAATTGGTGCTAAAGGTGGCATTGCTTTAGCTAAAATGCTCAAGACTTCTAAGGTTCTTACAAAGTTAGAGTTTGGTAAAAACGAATTGGGTGACGATGGTGGTATTGCAATGGCCGATGCTATCAAATTTAATAAATTAATTTGCGTAGTTCGTTTAAATTGGAATAAACTTGGTGTAAAAGCTATCAAGGCACTTTCAGACGCATTAAAATCAAACACTTCAGTCTATCAATTGGATCTTAGTTTTAATAATTTTGGCGATGAAGGTCTTCAATGTTTATCAGACTCACTTAAAGTCAACAAATCAATTCGTACACTCGATTTAAGCAGAGTTGCATCAGGCGTTGTAGGTCATAAAGCTCTAGCTGATTCACTCCGTATTAATAGTTTTATTCAATCACTC
Organism: Dictyostelium purpureum; assembly: GCF_000190715.1. Taxonomy (NCBI): domain Eukaryota; phylum Evosea; class Eumycetozoa; order Dictyosteliales; family Dictyosteliaceae; genus Dictyostelium; species Dictyostelium purpureum. Next base: position 4,005 of record NW_003519752.1, on the reverse strand, counting down.
GATTTAACCAATTGTAGAATTACCAACGAAGGTGGTATCGAATTAGCCAACTCTTTAGTCGATAATAAATCAATTTCAACTTTAGTATTAAATAACAATACTTTTTCAAAAGATACAGTTGTCGCTTTAGCTAAAACATTAGAGAAGAATTCCACCCTTACATCATTAAGTTTAGTAAATAATAGTTTAACCATCGATGGTGTTGAAGATCTTTTCAAATCACTCAGTACCTCAAATAAAACTTTAATTAAAATCGATTTAACTAATAATCTTCTTGGTTCTCAAGGCGGTGAAACTATCTCTAAATATATTCCAAAATGTTCAATTTCAGAGCTCATTTTAACCAATAACCAATTAGAAACTCAAGGTGCCTCAAGTATCTTAAATGCAGTTGCTACCAATTCCTCTATCCAAACCCTTGATATTTCAAATAATTCAATTGGATCAGATGTTGTCGAACCACTTTGTTCAGTACTTAAAGAAAGTAATTCTATCCTTAAAATCAATGTTTCCACTAATAAACTTGAAGATACAGTTATTGATCCTCTCATCAGAGCTATTTCAATTAATCAATCACTTATTTCAATTCAAATCTCTTCAAATCAATTTTCAAAACAATCAAATAATAAATTATTATACGCAATTCAACAAAATAAATCAATTTATTATTATGATTTAGTTGAAGAAATTTAAATAAAATAAATAAAAAAATATAAATAAACATTAAATTTTAAAACCAAAACCAAAACTAAAATTAAGATTAAATTAAAATTTAAATAGAAAATATTAAATTTTGGGTTATAAATATAAATATATTAATTTTTATTGTTTTTATTATTATTAATATTTAATATCTATCTGTTTTTGATGGTTTCCAATCTACAACGGGATGAGATGCAGGAGTAGCTTCTTCATCTTCTTTATAAAATTTAATAGTTTTATCTGCTTCACCAGTAATTAATCTTGAGCCAGTTCTATCAAAGGACATTGAAAATATACCAGCTTCACTATCTAAAGAACCTGGTTGAACGATAGTTTGTAATTTTTGGAAGCAATAACCAGTTTTCCAATCCCATAAATGCATTGAACCATTATCACCTCCAGAGACTAAAACATTATCTTCATTGAGTGCCATGGCGTTGATGATTGCGTTGTGGCCTGAAAGATTTTTAATAAAACTACCATCTGGGCATTTCCATTGCTTGATATTATCGGCACTACCACTAGCGAATGAATAATCTCTTGAGTGCATAGCCATTGCACGAACACTCTTTTTATGATTTGTAAGGGTTGCTGCACTTGTACCTGTTGCTAAATCCCAAAGTTTAACAGTTGAATCGGACGAACCTGAAACGATTTGTGGATCTGCATTTTGTGAAACTAATGAATTGACTGTATCTTTGTGACCTCTCATTTCAAAAATTTGACCTCTTGTACGCATATCCCAAACACGTACCATTTTATCTCTACCACCACTGAATAATACATCTAAAGTTGGATGAAGTGCCAATGAATAAACGCCATTCTTATGTCCATAATAGTTTTTAACTTGTTTATTGGTTTCGAGATCCCAACAGAGCACTTTATTATCCTCACCTGCTGAAAATAAATATGGGTGTCTTGAACTAATTTTGATATCTCTAATTGCGCTAACATGACCTGTTAAGGTTACCTTTAATTCACCACTTGCTAAATCCCAAATCTTTATAGTGTTATCTGTACTACCTGTTGCAAACCATTGATTGGATGGATCCACTGCTACTGCTCTTACCCATCCATTATGTCCACTAATAACACGCATTAATTTCCAAGGTGGATGCCATTCTGGTTTGGTATAAGTTAAAGGTTCATATGAATTTAATGCTCTTATGTTAATATTCTCTTTATTACTTGGTGGTGTATAAATTGATAGTTGATTTTTATCACTATCAAGTTTTCTTCTCTTTTCACTATAAATTTTAGATTAGTAAGTGGTTTTTATTATTATTATTAAATAGGTAAAGTAATACATACTCTTGTTGTTGTGGTAAACTTTTAATTATATTATCAATTGATTTATCTACCTCAATCTCTTCAATAGTTGGTTTATTTAATGCAGATGCGGATGATGCAGATGATGCTGTTCCTGCAGCTTGTTTTGAAGTTGCTGCTGCTTTCTTTAATTGTGGAGGTGGTAAATTTTTTACTGAATCATATTCATCTTTAATTTTTGAGTATAAACCGATTCTTTTAGACTCGTCTTCATCATATATATTTGTGTTTGTATTGTTATTTGTATTTGTATTTGGGTTTGTTGCATTGGTTGTTGTTTCTGTTGGATCGCTATAACTAAATAATTGATGTGCATTTAAAAGAGATTGCTTTAATATTTTATCTATATTGGATGTTTGTTCATTTTTATTATTTTCATCTTTTTTTATTACTGATTCTACCATTTATTTTGAAAAAAAAATAGAAATTTATATATAATTTAACAATTTTTAAAAATAAATAGAAAATTAAAAAAAAAAAATAAAAAATTTTGAAAAATTATTTTTTTTTTTTTTTTTATTTTTAAATTTTCATAAACATGTTAAAAAAAAAAAAAAGATTAAAATGGGATTTTTTTATTTCGACATATCTAATAACACACCATTTTTTGTTTTTTAGGATTAAACAACAAATTTATTTTCTTTAAAAACACAGTGTTACATTTCACAATTTAGCAAACAAACCTCTTTTTTTATTTTATAAAAAAAAATATATTTTTATCATTTTTTTGTTTGTTCAATTAATCAATTTCATTTATTTCAATTATTTTTTGAAGGATTTATTATAATTAATTTTCATTCTTTAAATCACAGAACAAGAAATACCATTTTTTTTTTTATTTTAAAAAAAATAAATAATTATATTATTGTTATTCATTAACACCAAAGCACACATATAACTTCATCATAACGACAAAAATAAAAAATTAAATACCCCCCCAAAAACCTCACACCATATAAATATGGTCTTGTGTAATTCCAAACACACAGCTATATATCAACTGTTACTCATGTTTATTCCATTATATTTAAATTAATAACAATATAAAATCCCCCCAAAAAAAAAATAAAGAAAACAAAACTATTATCAAACACAATAAAATTAGATTTAAACAATTTTAAATTGAGATTTATATTTTACACACCCACAAAAACTTTCTAACACAAACCCACATAAACCCACCTACAATTACCCCACACTACCATTGCTCCCATTATAATGATGTTAATGTTTGATTAATGATGTTTTAATAAATAAAATTAAAAATTAAAATTAAAATTAAGACAACGCACACACACACACGCACCAACATTAACACACCAACACGTTCATATACAAAATTATAATAATAATAGTGATAATAATGATAAAGTTATTATGTAATAAACACACATCCTTATTTTTAATAATAATAAAAATGATAATATTTTTTTTTTTTGAAAATAGTAAAAGTGTGGGTCAATTTATTTATATTAAAATTCTATTTAGAGATAAAAAAAAAAAAAAAAAAAATATAAATTGGATAGTTTTTTTTTTATATCTAATGTTTATTTTTAACTTTTATTTTTAATTTTTTAATTATATTTATTTATTTATATTTATTTTTATCAGTATCAGTATCAGTATCAGCATCAGTATCAAAATTACTAATAGTATTATTAGCTTTAATAATACAGAGCTCTGATTTATTTTATAAATATATAATTTTATAATATTCTATATTATACAATAATAATAATAATTTTATTTTTTCATATTTAGAAATATTTTTATTTTTATTATATTTATTTTTATTATTGTCTCTATCATATTCAAACACACACAAATCTAATAGAGATAATTATAAAACTTTATAATATCATATAGTATAATATTAAATACTCTTTTAGAAATAAATATATTTTCTTTTATTTTCTTTTATTTGTCTATACTTTTTTAAAATATATCAGTCTTCTTACTCCTGTTTTCTATTAG
>NW_003519751.1:7049-24549 GCF_000190715.1 Dictyostelium purpureum | reverse complement strand
TGTTATTATTATTGTTATTATTATTATAATTATAATTATTATAGTTATTAAGATTTGGGTTAGTAAGATTTATAAATTTTCTTAAACTTATTGGTGAATGATCTAAATTGAAATTAAAATTTGTTATTGTTGTGATATTATTTGATACTGTTTTGAACCAATGCCAATTTACAAAAATTAAATTATTAATAATGTCATTTCTATGAAATTTCATTTCTTTATATATATATTTGTTGACTTTATTATATTTATAACATATTAATTTGATAATATAATTTTGTAAATATAATGATAAATTTACTTTTTTTTTACCGTCATGATCATCAAAATAAAAATGATCAAGATTATAACCCATAACATTGGGTAAAATAATTTTATTTGGGTACATGTTATTTATTATTATTATTTAATAATAATTATTATTATTATTGTGGTGTTAATAACTCTAAAAGAAATTTTTCCAAAAAATTAATATTTTATTAAAAAAAAAAAAAATTTTTAATTTTTAATTTTTTTTTTTTAATATTTTTTTTTTATAAATATTGATCAATATGGAAGCAATAATTTATTTTTAATCTTTTTTTTTTGTTTATTTTTTTACAAATAAAAAAAAATCTTTTATTCATTCCTAAATCTTTCTATTCTTTTAAAATAATAATATTTGTTTAAAAAATGGAAAAAGAAAAATTTGTTCAACATGAAGATTTAAGACATCAAGTAGAATATTCCAAATCAAATAGGTAAATAAATAAATAAATAAAAAAAAAATAAATAAAAAAAAAAAAAAAAATATTCAATGATATTAATTTATTTTTATATTTAGATCGTCATGTAAAAAGTGTAGATCAACTATAGCAATGAATGCTATTCGTATTGGTGTTGAAACTCCTTCCCGTGTTTTTGATGGCTATGATGTTAAGTGGTACCATTTATCATGTGTAGATTTTGCCAAGTCCAAAGTATTTTATATTAATCAATTAAAGCATTATGAACTATTAAGATGGGACGATCAAATTAATATTAGGGCAGTTTTAAAACAATCTGATGATAACTTAGATTCATCATTAAAAACTGTAAGTTATACTTTGGGCATAACAAACTATAATTAATTACTTTCACAAACTAACTATATTTTTTTTTTTTTAGTACTATGATGAAGTTTGGAGAGTTAAAGATATTATTGGTGAACAGTTAAAGCCAGCCATTATTAAAAAGTTATTTTTAGAAAACTATCCAAAATTAGATTCACTCTCACCAAATTACAATCTTCATTTTCTTGCAGATGGTCTAGTATTTGGTAGAAATGGTCCATGCCCCACATGTAATGGTTTAACAGTTTTATATGATGGCAAGAATTATTATTGTAGAGGTTATACTTCATCTTTTTCACGTTGTAATTGGCATGGCAGTTCAAATAAAAGATATCGTTGGGTTCTTGATAAAAGTGTGATACCATCAAGCGCAAAGTTCTTTAAAGATTTTCATTTCTCTCACATTCATCCACACGAAAACTTGGATTTGGAGAGTATTGTTCCATTGGGCAGCACTAGTAATTGGATCGATAACGAAGGTAACAATGAAGAATTAATCGACTCTGAACCATCAGCAAAAACATTTTTATTTAAAGATAACATCAAAAAGGACTCAGTTTTATTAAAAGTCGATCCAGAGTTCAGCAAAGCCAAATCAGGTGAGATTGTGGTAAAGAATGACGAAGAATATGGCGACTATGCTTTCAATATTAGCATGAGTTATACAGATTTGGTCCATAATAATAATAGCTTTTATATTTTACAACTTATTAAAGTCCGTTCAACTTATTGGGTCTATTGCAGATGGGGTCGTATTGGTACCTCCTCTGGTGGTACAATGGAACACGATCATTCGTCCTTTGCCAGTGCATCAAAAGAATTTGAAGAGCGTTTTGAAGATAAATCGGGTGTAAAATGGTCAGAGAGAGCCAACTACAAAAAGCAAAATGGTAAATACTATTTGGTAGATCTCGAAGATAATGTTAGTACTGATGATTACTATGATGGCTCATCATCCGAACCACAACCATCCTTTGATACCAAGCCATCCAAGCTTCCAGTTGCTGTACAGGAACTAGTTAAAACCCTTTTCGATAGTGACCTAATGAAGAAACAACTATCTGCACTTCAATTTGATGAAAAAAAGATGCCACTCGGCAAAATTTCACAAAATCAAGTTAAAATGGCATACAAGGCTTTAACCCAAATTCAAGATATTATTGAAACTGATGAAAAAGAAAACCCATTGAAACAAAGTCAATTAATGGAAGCCTCATCACGTTTCTATACTATTATTCCACATTCGTTCTCATCTATTGGTTCAAAGATCCCCGTTATAAATAGCACAGAGCTTTTAATTAAATCCATGCGTTTAGTTGATGCACTTAGCGAAATTGAAGTTGCCAACAACCTTAGAAAACTCTCTCAAAAAGCTTCATCTGGTAATTCAATTGATGATAACTACTCCATTCTTAACAGCAAGCTTGAAGCATTATCAAGAGAATCCTCATTATTCAAAAATGTCGAAGACTATCTTTTATCTACAACCGATCCAAACATCGAGAACCTTTCTAACTTTGAAATTCAAGATATCTTTTCAGTTGAGAGAAACGGTGAAGAGGAACAATTTAAACAATGGGAATTCAACCAACGTATGTTATTATTCCATGGATCTAGAATTACAAATTGGATTGGTATTTTATCAAATGGCTTTAGAATTGCACCCCCTGAAGCTCCAAAAACTGGTTATAGAGCTGGCAAAGGTTTATATTTTGCTGATACAATCAATGTATCATTGGGTTATTGTTACCCAACCAAAGAGTATCCAGTTGCAGTGTTATCAATTTGTGATGTTGCACTAGGTTCATCTTTACCAATTTATCAAGATACCTATATGGAAGAACCAATGTACGGTTTTAATAGCACAAAAGCAATAGGTAAAAAAGCTCCAGCACTTTTTGACTCTTTAAGAGGAAGTAACAGTTTCGAAGAAGAATCAACAATCCAAGTCGGTCCAATCATAGAATCTAGTGTTATCACATCTTTTACTCATAATGAATATGTAATTTATAACAAATCACAGTGTAGAACTAAATACTTGGTTTTATTAAAACTAAAATAATAATAATCAAAATCAAATTTTAAAATAGGTAAAAAAAAAAAAAAAATTATAAAAAAGGGATTTTTTATTAATAAAAAAAAATTAAATTTTTTTTTTTATAAAATATTTTTGTATAAAATAAATAAAAAAAAAACAAAATAAAAACAAAACAAAATAAAAGAGTGTTTATTATAATTATTTATTACAATTTTCAACGAAGTGGATATTTAATTTTTTTCTGATTACTGCCTTGCAAAAAAAGGTGAAATGAAATGATTATTATAAAATTGGTAAAAAATTATTGTTTAGTTTTAATTAATTAATTAATCAAATCTTTTATTATAATAAAAAAACAAAAATAATAATAAAAAAAAAAATTGGGGGGAAATGATCAAGTTTCACACTCTCCTAAATTATTTGAAAACTGAAATTTTTTTTTTTTTTTTTTTTTTTTCAAATAATTCAATCCATTTTTAAAAATAAATAAAAATAAAAAATTAAAAAAAAAATAAAAATCATTTTTTGGATTAAACTGAAAAAAAAAAATCTTTATAAATAGTTTAAAAAATTAATCTTTTATTTTTTTTTTTTTATTCTAAATAGTTTAGAGTTTACATTGTATTTTATTTATTTATTTAAATTGTTGTAAAATTATATATATTAAAAAGAAAAAATAATAACTAAAAAATGAAATTAAAAATTGGTATTGCTTTACAAGTTGTTGTATTAGTTGGTATTGTTATAGCGTTAATTCTTCCATGGTACGAAATCAAATTAAAAGAAAATACTTTCACCAAACAAACTGTAGTTAATTATAAATGGAAAGAGTTTAGTTGTCAAGTCGAGGGTACTGATGTAAATATCTTACAATCTTTTATTTAAAATTTTAAAATAATTATTTTAATTAATAAACATCTTTTTTTATATTATAGAAATTAACAGTTAAATATGACAGTGACGATATTATAGATAATGCAGCTATTGGTGCATGTGTTGCTAGAGCTGGTGTAAATCCATTTAAAACTGAAGAAATCTCAACAGTTTTAAACTCTTGCCTTTCATTCTTGGTTATTGCTGGTGCTCTTGCTCTTGGTACTGCTCTTTTACAAATTATTTTACTCGTCTCACCAAAATTATGTAGATCATGTGTTTGGAAATTACTTTGCATTGGTTGTGCTATCGCTGGTGTTGTTATGCTCTTTATTTCATTCTTTACATTATTGGCTCTTCCAAAGAAATTTGATGAAGATACTTCAAACCTTTCAGTCTGTAAAGAAAGATGGTGCGATAAGATTATCGGTAACGATGATGATTATAGATGGATTCCAGGTGGTGGTTGGTGGGCTGCATTAGCTGCTTGTTTCACTGCATTCTGTGCTGGTATTTTTACATTAGCTTCAAATAGATAAGGTTTTTTATAACAAAATCTTAATTCTTATTATTATTTAATCAATTTTGAATAATAAAAATATTTAAAATAATAATTTATTATTATTTATTTTAAATTTTATTAAAAACATAAATTAAATAAAATTTTATTTGTTACACAAAACAAATATTTAAAAATAAAAAATAATATGGGGAAATTTTTTTTTTTTTTTTTTTATGTTTATTTATTTTTTTTTTTTATATTTTTTTATTAACTTTAATTTAAATTGGCTTTTTTTAATCTAATGGTATTGAATCATGATTATACACTCTTTAATGGTTGTAATGGTGGTTCGTCTATAATCTCTATTGAAATTTCAAAAGTTAATTTACCATTATTTAAATATTGATAGGGAAAACCAACTGGAAGATTAGCTCTTCTAGTTGAGTCTGTATGGGTGAATCGAGTACATTTGCATTGAAGTACAATGTCATCATTCAATTTTATAGTAAACATAACATTTCTAGATGAACTAAATAACCCTAATGCTAACGAAATTGAAATTTGAGTTTTGGTTATTGTAATAAGAAATTTATTATAACCAAAAATAATTTCTGGTGATACGAATTTTTCATAAAGAGGATTAAAACTATGTTCCCATCTATTTTTATATTTATTCTCTTTAAGAATTGTTTTGGACTCTTTCTCATTTATATAATTGTAAAATCTATTATTTGCAAATGTTTGGGAATAAGTAAATTCTTCAAAATCTTTTTTGTTTTGGGTTAAGAGTGAATTTGTGTTATTATATTTTAGTTCTAACTGGTTAATTTTAATTGAATATTGGTCTAGTTTTTTTTGAAGTTCTTGATTTTCTATTGTTAGCTTAGCTACCATTTCTTGTGATGCTTTAAATTGTTGATCCCTTATATTTTGAATATAAACAGAGTGGTTAACATCATTTAAATGTTTTACTTGATCACATCTTTGAAAAATTTCAGTGCAGCCACCATCTATATATTTGCATTGGATTTGAGTTTTGGGACAATCGTTTTTAATATGGTTTTGTAAATTGCCTCTTTCGACCATAACAAAATTATTGTTACCAGGTTTACCATTTTTGCATTCTTGAGTGCATTTAACCAAATATTTTGGGCAAGTTGTATCTTGATGCTGTTTTAAAATCTCTTTTTTTCCGAAATCAACTTGACAATATGTGCAAACACCAATGGTTATACTGCATACTTCTTGATGTTTTTTAATTGAATTTTTTCTAATAATACAGTAACATTTTGATTCTTTTGGGGTATTACTTTTATTAAAAGGACACTCTATAAATTCATATGGACAGTTTTTTAAATGGCTTTCTAATTCATCAAAAGAAAATATCATTTTACAACCAAATTTTTCATCCTTTACAATCTTTCCACCAGCATTTCTATAAATATTTGGGCAACATACTTTTTTTTCTCTAAAATCCTATAAATTTATTAATATAAAGTTTTAATTTTTAAAAAATTTTAAAAAAATTAATATTTTACATACTTTTTGAAGTAATATATTTTTTGATAAAGTTTTAAAATCACATGGAGCTCTACAAGCCATACATTCTTTTTTTCTTGCTAAAGATTGGGTCCAACAACTCGTACAAAAAACATGACCCTCTTTACATTGGAATGCTTCTATTTTATTTAAATCTTTAAATAAACATTCGGCACAAATTTCACACATATACTTATCTTCTAATGAATTGAAATCAACTAAAATATCCTCTAATGTGTATTTAATTTTAGTTTTATTATTTTTATTATAGTTATTATTATTATTATTATTATTATTATTATTATTATTAATATTTTTATATTTTCTACTTAAAAGCATTATTTGATACAGGGAATTAGGTTTTTTTTTATGTGTTAGTTTTAAAAATTATACAGAAAATAAAAAAAAAATTAAAATTAAATTTTTTTTTTTTTTTGATTCTTGAGATTTATAAATTTTTTTAAAAAAATAAGATAAATTTTTTCTTTAATATATATTAAACACAATTTAATTTTTTATTTAAATAAAAATTAATAAAATTTATTTAATTAAAAACTTTTTTTAAGTATTTTAAAATACCTATAATAAAGTTGTTTTTGTATTTTAATAGATAGGGTTTTTTTCTTATTTATTTTATACTATATTTTTAAAAATAAATCTGTATTTTTTAATTTTTAAAAAAATTGTGAAAGGAATAAAAACCAAGACCCATAAAAAATTTAATAATTTTTCTAAATATTTTTTAAAAATCACACAAATCCTAAGCTTGTGAAATTAATTAGGATTTAGGGGCATCAACTAATTTTTAGTTGATGGGGGTATTCCCGAGGGAAGTTTTATGAAGTGAAGATGATTTTAATGATACATTTAAAATTTATTTATTTTTTTATTTTTTAATGTTAACTTTATCTAATCTACTTCGAGATCCTGATCTATTTGGAGATCCTGATTTTTATCCCGGAGGGTTTGTAATGGTTCTTTTATTATCTCTATTGAAATTCCAAAAGTTAGTTTACCCTTATTTAAATATTGATGGGGAAAATCAACTGGAAGATTGGCTGTTATGGTTGAACTTGAATGGGTAAATCGAATACATTTGCTTTGAAATCTAAAGTCATCATGACCACCGATTTTATACAATTTTATAGTAAACATAACATTTCTAGATGAACTAAATAACCCTAAAACTAACGAAAGTGAAATTTGATTAATTAAATTATCTATGGTAATAAAAAAATTATTAGTACCAAAAATAATTCCTGGTGATACGAAATTTTTTAAGTGAGGATTATAGGTATGTTCCCATCTATTCTTATATTTGTAGTCTTTAAGTATTGTTTTGGAGTCTTTTTCATGATTATACTTTTCTAACTTGCTAATTTTAGTTGAATATTGATCTTCAAAATTTTTTTTGATATGGATTATAAATGATTTTGTGAAATCATACTGGTCTTTAATATCTTTTTTGGTTTGGGTTAATAATGAATTTGCAGTATTATACCCAATTTGCAACTGGTGAGTTTTAGTTGTATTGTTTTCGAGATCTTTTTTGGTTTGGGTTAATAATGAATTTACAGTATTATACCCAATTTGTAACTGGTGAGTTTTAGTTGTATTGTTTTCAAGATCTTCTTTGATTTGGGTTAAGAATGAATTTGTGTTATTATATTTTAGTTCTAACTGGTTAATTTTAATTGAATATTGGTCTAGTTTTTTTTGAAGTTCTTGATTTTCTATTGTTAGCTTAGCTACCATTTCTTGTGATGCTTTAAATTGTTGATCCATAATATTTTGAATATAAACAGAGTGGTTAACATCATTTAAATGTTTTATCTGATCACATCTTTGAAAAACTTCAGTGCAGCCACCATCTATATATTTGCATTGGATTTGAGTTTTGGGACAATCATTTTTAATATGGTTTTGTAAATTGCCTCTTTCGACCATAACAAAATTATTGTTACCAGGTTTACCATTTTTGCATTCTTGAGTACATTTAACCAAATATTTTGGGCAAGTTGTATCTTGATGCTGTTTTAAAATCTCTTTTTTTCCGAAATCAACTTGACAATATGTGCAAACACCAATGGTTATAGTGCATACTTCTTGATGTTTTTTAATTAAATTTTTTCTAATTATACAGTAACATTTTGATTCCTTTGGGGTAGTACTTTTATTAAAAGGACACTCTATAAATTCATATAGACAATTTTTTAAATGACTTTCTAATTCATCAAAAGAAATTATCATTCTACAACCAAGCTTTTCATCTTTTACAATATTTCCACCAATATATCTATAAATATTTGGGCAACATACTTTTTTTTCTCTAAAATCCTATAAATTTATTAATATAAAGTTTAATTTTTAAAAAATTTTAAAAAAATTAATATTTTACATACTTTTTGAAGTAATATATTTTTTGATAAAGTTTTAAAATCACATGGAGCTCTACAAGCCATACATTCTTTTTTTCTTGCTAAAGATTGGGTCCAACAACTCGTACAAAAAACATGACCCTCTTTACATTGGAATGCTTCTATTTTATTTAAATCTTTAAATAAACATTCGGCACAAATTTCACACATATACTTGTCTTCTAATGAATTGAAATCAACTAAAATATCCTCCAGTGTGTATTTAATTTTAGTTTTATTATTTTTATTATTACTATTATTATTAATATTATTATTAATATTTTTATCTTTTTTTTTTGATGCCATTATTTGATACAAAGAATTATAATAACTATATATATGTGTTTGTTTTAAAAAAAAATTTTAAAAAATAAAAAAAAAAAAAATTAAAATAAAAAAAATTTTTTTTTACGATTCCCTGAGATTTTTATTATTTATAAAAAAAATAAAAGTTTTTATATTTTTGTTTTTGTATTTTTTAAAGTAAAGATGGTTTTTAATGATACATCAAGTCATCATCATTCATTATCAAACAACAAAGAAAATCAGATGAACTCAAAAAAAAACTAAAGAGCTAATGGATGATGCAAAGAAACAACTCTTGTGCAAAGGATTCAACGAAAATGATTATTTGTAAAGGTTGTTTAAATCTAAGATTCCCAGGATGCTTCAATGATAGAATGTTGTTTTTACTTTAGAAACTAAAAATCCCTAGAGTAAGGGGTTGAAAAGCAGATAGAGTATCTTGGTAATCTATTGGTTCATTTTGATTTGGGTATAAAATGGATGGGAAAAATTGTGGTAATAATCTACCTAATAATAAATTTGCGATTGAAAAAAAAATAATTAAAGGTATATGCAAGCAACTACAGATTTTGTTTCATTTTACTATATCATAAACACATTCAAAACAAATTTTAGAAAATAAACCAAGTTTTCCAAATAACTTAATTTTAAAAATCTTACTTTTTACTTTTTTTTAAAAAATTATCATTACCACAATTAATTATCATCAAATGATTTTAAATATTTCATTTTTTTTTAATATTTTACTTTATGAAATAACATCAATAACACTTTTTTTAGATATGTATTTTCAGTATTTAGAAATTGTTTGAAAATTAAAATTATGTGTATTTTATAATAACTATTTAAAAAAATCTTTTTTTTTTTTTTTTTCAAAATTTTTTAAAAAAAATTAAAAAAATTTATTCATTTTATTTTCTTTATTTTGGAACTATTATTTCTTTTTATTTATATAACCAAAGTAAAAACTTTGGTTAAATATTCACAATAAAAGAATGTAAACACACAAACAATAACATTTTCTTTTTTTATTGATAATATCCTTTTTTATTGGGATGAAATATCGTAATCATTCTTTGATTCACTTTAAAAAACAAGAAAATTTTTTTTTATTTATTTTTATTTATTTTTTTTCTTTGATTATAGAGATCATTAATTTTTATAAATAATTTTTTTTTTTATAATTATTTCACCCATTTGTAATATACATTTTTTTTATTTACAAATAAAAAATAATGGATAAAATTACAAAAAAAACATTAAAAAAATTTATTCAAGATCAAAATCTCTCACAAAATGCACCTTATTCAATTTCATCAGAGTCTTACAAGTTCCTTAATGATTTTGGCAATAATTATATAGATACTATAATTAAACTTTCAATTGCAATTGGTATAAAAAGAAATGAAGATGTTTTGGGATCAAATGAAAGAATTAAAGTAAAAATAGGCGATTTATTAACATCATTACCCATTTTATTCACTACTGGGACATTTCTTAATAGTTTAGCATGTACAGTTTCAAATGAAGAAGAAAAGAGTAAAACCAATTTCCCAAAACCATGGGTTAAATCTAAAATCAAGGATCTTGGTATATGTGACAAGTTTAAATTTGAGAAGGGGTACATCAGTTCATTGTCATCATCATTAACTTTGATTATTTATCAAATTATTTCAGATTCTTTTATTCCAGAAATAATTGTATGTATAATATAATTATTAATTTAAAAAAATGAATAATACTAATTTTTTTTTAAATTAGTGCATTGAGTTTATTACAATTCGATATAGACTTAAAGAGGAAATGTTGGATTTAAATCTTATTTTTAATAAAGATTTTATTTATAAACCTGAAGAGAATAAAAAGAAAGAACAATTTGCAGACACTAAAGCTCAAATATGCCAATTATTTGGTATTAAAGATTTTTTACAAAATAGAATAACAATTTTAAATTATTTAATAGATTATTATAATAGAAATACCAATGGTAACTACAGCAACAATAATATTAGTGATAATAGTGGTATACTAAAATTAAAAGACATTACTGTTAATCATCAAGAAAAGAAAGAAAAAGAGGAACAGCATGAGGACCATGAAGAGGAAATGGAAGAAAACGAATTAATGCTATATGAAGAGAACTTAAAAAAATATGTTAATAAGGTAAATGGTAAGGTACATTCTAACATATTGAAACGATACCTCTATTCCAACCAAGTAGAATCTAAATCACAAAAAAAGAAGAAACAAAGAGTAGGGTCAATAAAAGCATATGAAGGAAACACAATAATTTCAAAAACTGTTCAAATTGAAAGTGATGAAACTGACAACTCTGAATATTCAAGTATTTCTTCAGATGAATCATACATTCATGCAGATTTTAATGCTACAACAAGAAATGAAGAACCAGGGTCACCAGACCATGATTCATTAACTTACAAAGAAAGACTAAAGAAATATGGTTCAGGTTATGAAGAGTGGAGGGGATATGCTGTATTATTCTATAGAGATTTGATTGATACCGATTCAGGCCATGAGATCATGGGCGGTTCAAGATGGTTATGGGAAAATCGTGAAGATTTTGGCTGGTCTGAAAAAGATTATAATTACTATAATGATTGAAGTAAAAAAAATAAAAAATTAATTTGTATTTTTTTTAATCAAATTTTCCTTTTAATTTTTTTTTAATTTTTTTTTTAATTTTTTTTTTAGAAATGTTTTAAATTAATGAATGTTTCCCCTTTTTTTTTATGAAGATGATTTTTAATGATATATTAAGTTATCAGTATTTTTTATTGTGTTTTATTTGTTTTTTTGTATTTAAATAATTTATTAATTTAATTCTAAAATGTATTGAATACCCATTAGAAAACAATTGGGTTGTAAACCAAACAAATAAAAATATCGAAATTAGTTCAGAACTAATTTGCTTTTGGAAAACTTTAAAAGGATCTGATTGTCAAGTAGTATATTAGAACCAGGATACATCAAAGTATCTATTCCCAACTATAGATCAAAGTCCACATTATAATAACAGATGATATCGTAAGTATCGTCAAATACAATCGATTTTAACATCAAATCAACTGAATCAACAATATCATTATTTGATAATCAGTGATAGTAAAGTTCTCTATGGTAGATTTATAAATAGGGCAATTTCAGATTAACTCCCAACAATTTTCACAACTTCACTAATATCAAAAACCAACGAATCAATGACCATCGGGATCGATATACCACATTGCAATCAATGTCTTATCGATCCAGACTTTTCAGTTCTAGTATCACCAGACTTCAAATCAAATTGTGAAAGCTCTTCAAAAAAATCACATTATACCAGTTGCTGTATTAGTAAGTGTTGTTGGTGGAGCATTAGCTGTATATAAATGAAGAATAGAACTTAAATTTAACTTAAAAAAAGAAATTGGATTAAGTAAACTTAATAAATAAAATAAATATTATTTAAAGACAATATCATTATTTTTAAAAGAGTTCTAAAATTTCAGATAAAATAAAAAATGGGTATTATAATTAAATTAAATAAAAATAAATGATATAGTTAATAAAAATAAAATTTAAAATTGTAATTGGAGTTGGAGTTGGGGTTTGGAGTTGGTCTTTGTTTTAGTCTTGGTTTTGGTTGTGGACTTGGGATCAATTGAGGATTTGGTGTTGGTGTTGGAGTTTGATTTGGTAATGGAGTTGGAGTTGGAGTTGTAGTTGGAATTGAAGTTGGAGTTGGAGTTGGAGTTGGAGTTGGAGTTGGAGTTGGAGTTGGAGTTGGAGTTGGAGTTGGAGTTGGAGTTGGAGTTGGAGTTGGAGTTGGAGTTGGAGTTGGAGTTGGAGTTGGAGTTGGAGTTGAAGTTGGAGTTGGAATTGGAATTGGTATATACATTTAAAAGTGGAGTAGGAATTGGTATATATATTTAAAAGTGTAAATTTAAATTTACCTAGAGTTTTTAAAGAAATAATAAAATCTAATAATAGATTATTAAAGTTTTTCCATACATTTTATATAAAATATATCTCTTACAATTATATATTTATTTTGTTTTTTTAGAAGCATTATCTGCATTTAATTATGTGATTAATTAATAATAACGAGTTTATAATCATTTTTAATCATATTATAATTATATTTTATTAAATTAAAATTTAAAAATAAAAAATTAATAAAGATTTATATGTTTATTAAAAAAATAGTAGTCTCATTTACATTATGAAGTTCAAATAATTATATTATATTAAAATTTTAAATTTTTTTTAAAAAAAAAAACATTAATCCCACAACGCAATGGTTTATAGTGTGGGGTGTGTGGTACAAATTCCTTCATATCTAAAAAATAATTTTTAAAATAAAAAATTTTTAAATTTAAAAAAAAAAAATTTTTTTTTATTTTTATTTTTAATTCACCCACATTGACCTTCTTTTAACATTATTCATGTAAGTAGTATTAATAAACAAAAAAATAAAAATTTATTACAAATATTAATAACTTTTAAAAAAAAAAAAATTTGTAATTACAGATATACAAAATAATTTATATTCAAAAATGGAACAAAGAAATAAAAAGATAAGAACCATCCCAACTGTTGATACTAGAACAATAGATGAAATAATCAACAAAAAGCTTGCCAATGATTATGAAAAGGAAATTGAAGAAACCAAAGAAGAAATTATTGATAAGGAAATAAAAATTCAAAATATCAATACTGGAAATAAAAGACCATATTATTATGAAGAACAAATGGAAATTTCTAAATTAGAAAATGAAATTAAGGATTCAAAAGAAGAAATAATTGAAAAGTTATATTTATTAAAAGAAAAAGATAGTGCCAGAGAAATCCATGCCATATCACTAAGAAAAATGCAAAAAGAGATTGAAGAATCCGAACAATCCCTTGAAAACGCTCATGAGGATTATGAAATCGAAGAAACTACTCTCGAAATTGAAAAATCCAATTGTAAAGAAATAAGAAAAGAACATGAAAAGCAATTAGAAATTCTTGAACATGATATAGATGTTATAAACTTTCAACTCGAAATCATGGCCAAAAAAAATGAAGAAAAGGAAAAAGAATTAGAGGAAATAAGTAAAAAAAATGAATTCAGATATTTTAAGAAGCAAGCTATAGAATCACTTTTGTACCAATCTGAAGAAGAAATCGAGAGATTAGAAATGGTTCTAGGTCAAATGGTTTATACAAGATTAAATAAAATGAATATTGATAACTAGATCATATTCATAAACTTTTTATAGATAAATTTAATTTAATAAAAAACACTGTATATTGTAAAAAAAATTTTATTTTTTTATATTTTTTTTTTTTATTCATTTTTAAAAATTTATTTTACAACATAATTAATAATTAAATATATTGGGTATTTATCTTTTTGTTGGTAACATTTTATAAAAAAATTATTTTTTATAAAAATGAAAAAAAAAAAAATATTTTAAATTAAAAAGGAAATTTCTAAAATTATATAAACATTAAACAATATATACACACACACTATTTACCTGAATATATACCTTTAAATTTTGATTTTTTATTAATAAATTTTAGCAAAAATAGAAAAAAGGTAAAAAATTTAAAAAAAAATAAAATATTTTTACAAAATAAAATCATTTTAATTTATAAAAATTTAAATAAAGTTTTTGGTATAATTACAACCATATTTTGAACCAACAAAACAATAATGATAATAAAATAATAAACATATTAGAAAAAACTATAGATCATTTTGTTTATATGATCAAATTTAGCATAATATAAAAATGATAATTAAAAATGGATATGAAGAGGTTGAAAAATGAATTAACTAATGATATTGTTTTTTTAAAAATAGGTGAATTGGAACAATAATGGGGGTTTTTTAAAAATGTAGTGGTATATGTTTATTTTTAAATATTATTTAAAATTACCATTACATATTTTTGATTATTTATAAATTCAGTATTTAACTATTGTTATTTTATATACCAAATAGAGTTATTGGTTTATTGTAAAAAAAATAATTTATTATAAAAAAAAATTAAAAAAAATTAATTTTAAAATTTTATAATTAATTTTTATTTTTATTTTCCCCTCTTTTTATTCATATTTTTTATTACACTTTTTTTTCACTCTATTATTTATATCAACGTATATATTTATTCAGTATTTAAATGATTAATAAATTTAATATATATAGTTATATCATAAGGCTATAGAAAATAGTAATAAG
Source organism: Dictyostelium purpureum (assembly GCF_000190715.1). Lineage (NCBI taxonomy): Eukaryota > Evosea > Eumycetozoa > Dictyosteliales > Dictyosteliaceae > Dictyostelium > Dictyostelium purpureum. The sequence continues at coordinate 9,551 of NW_003519751.1, read as the reverse complement.
ATTTCGAGTAAATTATGGAAATTGTTTTCAGATAAAACCGATCATTTAACTCAAAAAAATATTGAATATTAAAAAATGATGGAATAGGTGTGTATTTATTTTAAATTTTTTGTATTAAAATTTAATATTAAAATTTTTTTTTTTTATGAATTATTACACTAGAAAGTAATACAAGAAAATTAATTTGGACAAGGTCAGAAAATTTTCAGAGACTAATGGTACATGCTTAAGTGATCTTATATTAATCAGTGAAGAATTTAATGAATCAAATTTATCAAATATATACACGTTCCAAGTTGACCCAGAAAAGATTTCAAGTTCATTTATTAATAATTTAAAATAGGACTAATTATTGAATATAGATTATAGTTACCATTAAATATATGAATCACTATAATTATATTTTATTAATTATTATAATAAAATAACATTTTTAATTGGTTTAGGAAAGGGGTAAATTTGATAACATTGTGTGTTTTTTATTAATAAAAATGTGGGAAACATATTAATATTACCTTGATTGTATTTATTATCGAGTTATTATAACTATTTTTGATTATTTTAAATTCAAAGCTTTAAATATATAATTATTTTATACTTTAATATAATATTAATTAAAAAAAAATAAAATTTTTTTAATAAAAAAAAATTTAATTTTAAATTTTATTTTAAATATTTTTTTTTATACCTTTTTTTATAAAATTTTTTATAAATATATACACTACATATTTTTATAATTTTATTTTATATATCTTATATTACAATCATCTTTTTTATATATCATACACATTTTTATTTTATTACATTTTTTATAAATACACAATATCACAATATCTTATATTACAATCATCTTTTTTATATATCATACATTTTTATTTTATTACATTTTTTACAAATACACAATATCACAATTTTTTCAATATAATTTTTCAAAAATGAAATTAACTCCACAAAAAATAGTGGATTTATTAAAGGATATGATTATCCAAACATTTTACGCAAGAGGAGAAAATAAATCATTTTTTAATGAAGGTGTTACAACAGCCGAAAAAATGATAAAGAAATTTAAGTTAACCCAATTAATCCAACCAACTACTTTGGTTGTTAATTATTTTACAGTTCATCAACAACAAGAAGATGAACAAGAACAATTAGTTATTCAAAATGATCAACAGCAAGAAGTTGATCAACAACATTTAGAACAAAATGAAGAACAACAAAAACAAGTTAATCAACAACATTTAGAAAAAAATGAAGATCAACAACAAGAATTTGATGAAAAAAATTTAGAAAATAATGAAGAGGAGCAATTACACCTCTCATTAACTCTTGAGCATCATCCTATAGATAGTGATGAAGAATTTAACTACAAATATAGGTGTTATCAGGATCCAAATTCCCCACCAGCAACCCCAAAATCACCATCTCAAAAACAAGAGCCAGATGAGATTAGTCAACAACAAATTGAAGAAAATGAAAAAGAAGAGAGTCAAATTGGGGAGATGACCTTATCGCAACAAATTGAAGCAAATAATTTTCAAGAGTTTTTAAAAAATCATAAAGAACCTGAACCAATAGTACTCGGTTTAACTCTTGAACATCATCCTATAGATAGTGATGAAGAATTTAACTACAAGTATAAGTGTTATCAGGATCCAGATTCACCAGGAAACCAACAACAAGAAGAAAATCAAGCTGAAGAAAGCAATCAAGAAAATTCCCACCCACTTTTAAATCAAGATCAAATGGATCAATATGCATCATCTGATAATGATGATGAAAATCAAAATCAAAATTTACGTCTTTCTTTAACACTTGAGCATCACCCTATCGATAGCGATGATGATTACGATTACAACTGGAAGTGTTATCAAGATCCAAACTCCCCATCATCAACCCCAAAATCACCAGCTCAAGATCAAGAAGAGCAAGAAGAAAATGATCAAAATCAAGTTGATAGTCCAGAACAAGAAAAACAGGTAGAAGAATTAACATTATCGCAACAAATTGAAGAAAAGAATTTTCAAGAATTTTTAAAAAATCATCAAGAACCTGAACCAATAGTCCTCGGTTTAACTCTTGAACAACACTCCATCGATAGTGAGGAAGAATTTAATTATAATTATATAAGTTATCAAATACCAAATATTTCACCAATAGCATCATCCCCAGTAATCAATCAACAAGAAAACTATATAGCTGAAGAAACCGACCAAAATGAAATTCAAGAAAATCATGATCAACAAAATGAAGCAGAGCATTTGACAAAACAAACAAATCAAAAAGTCGAAGAAGATCAACAACTCTAATAAGAAATCAAGTCTAGGAACCCTCATGAAGCAATAATTAACACTCATCAATATCAATTTCAAATAATCTACAACCAATAACCACTATACAACAATAATAAATAATTAATCAAAATCAATAATATTATAAAACTAATAATAAAAATAATAAACAATAAACAATAATAAAAAAAATAATAATAATAATAATAAT
>NW_003519751.1:0-6402 GCF_000190715.1 Dictyostelium purpureum | reverse complement strand
TCATTTATTAAACTTTTCAATCAAACACTATGATATAAAAGAATTAAATCAAATTATAGGTAAGTTTTAATTTTTCTATTTATTTAGGAAAACAATATCAAAAAACCACTTAATAAAGAATTTCATCATCATAATGGAAACTCATAGATTAAACACCAAAATGTTTAGGGATAAAAAACATCTGAAGCAATTGGAATAGTCACACAACTAAAGCCAAATACAATCGGATAAATAACTATTGGAAAAGGAAAAAAGGTTGAAAGATTTTAGAAAATTATTGTATATTTTGGACGGCCCAGTTATTTTGCTCCTTATTACATATGTGTAACTATTGGATGATTGAACAATAATAATAATAACAACAACAGCAATAATTCTGTTAAATTAAAAAATAATAAAAACCTTAAACTTTTATATTCTTTATAAATTAAAATTTTATAAATATAATAGTCTATAATCTTTATAAATTAAAATTTTTTAACAATTCAAGTCTTAATTTAAAATATTTTTTATTTACCAATTTAAAATTATTTATATAAATTTCTAATACCATTTACACATCAAATGAAATACTAAATAACCAATTGTAGGAAATTTGGCAACAAAAATTTTGATGAAATATGTCACAAATGAAATTAATAACACAAGAATTATAACCACAATGAAATGTAACATATCAGTATAGATCAAGAACTCAAAGTCATTCAAACCCTCAGAACAACTTTATAGAACCAGTGACCAATGTAGATAGATCATCGCAACCAGCCAAAGAAGATACAACAAGCAGGAAGCTCAGATCAATCTACCAAAGCACTTCCGATCATTCCTCTTGGCTTCAAAAAAGAAAAATATTGATAATAAAATAATAAAACTATAAAAATATTAAAATTAAACCTTAAAATTAAATAAATAAATAAATGATTTAATTAAACCGTTTGACCATAATCAGAATATTCAAATTGAATCATAATGATAATGGATTAAAACAAAAAAATATACACATACAAAAACATATGAGCATATACATGCATGTGCACATCTATATGCATATACATATACATATACATATACATATACATATACATATACATATATACATACACAAGAACATGCACATGCATATATACAAACATGAACTTGAACAGCACATGCACATGCACATACACATTTACAAACATATGTACATGCACATGCACATGCACATGCACATGCACATGAACATGAACATGAACATGAGCAGCACATGCACATGAACATATATACATACACATATAAATACATATGAACTTGAGCAGCACATGCACATGAACATATACATACATTTGCACATATACATACATGAATTAACACATGCACATGCACATGCACATGCACATATACATACACATATAAATACACATGCATATATACAAACATGAATATACACATATAAATACACATGCATATATACAAACATGAATATACACATTTACATGCACATGAACATATATACATATATATACACATGCACATGAACATGGGCATGAGCAGCACAAACACATACATGAATTTACCCACGCACATGCACTTGCACATGCACGTACACATACTTACACATGAACATATTAATATGCACATGTACATGTACATTAACATTAACATTAACATATACTTACATTTGCACATACACATACACATGCATATGCACATACTCATACACATATTCATACACATACACATACACACACACATACACATACACATACACATGAACATGGTATACTGATACTCCTACTAGTACATATGAGCATGAAAATACACATGTACTTATACACATATACATAGATACTCTCACATGCTCATACTCATACATATATACATGCACATGTACATCCACATACTCATACTCATACATATTCACATACCCTTTGCACATGTACATGCATATAAACAACATATGCACTTTCACATATACATACATATACATACACATACATCCACATACTCATACATATATACATTCATATGCACATACACATGTATATACATAATCACATGCTCATTCTATATTCACATTCATACATATGCATATGTATATGCATACACATTCACATTCACAAACACATACATGTAATTACCAATAACCATACTAGTACACACGAAATTAATTAATATATTATATATAAATAGTACTTTGCTCCGGACATACTATATTTTGGTATGCATACTCTACTTTAAAAATTGAGTACCATAGTTCAAAAAATATCCCTTTTCATCAATAATAATTTCAAAATAATTGGTAATATAAAGGATATGAATTTGGAGCAAAAAAAACCAAAAGAATCATTACAAACATCAAAAATAATAAATAATAAAAATAAAGAGTTAATTAAAAAAATTAAATTTTTAGAAGAATATCAAGATCAAATTAATAGAGACTTTAAAATTCAAATTAAAAAATATAGATAAAGAAAAATCAAAAGAAATTGAAGCAAAGGATCAAATTATACAAATACTCAGGTGATATTCAAAGGTATAAAGAGAAAATAGAATGTAAACTAAACCATTACAACTCTTCAGATGAAGCTTTTAAAAAACCGCGACAAACTTTTTAAATAAATAATAAACTATAATTAAAATAAATTTTAAATAAATTAATAAACTATATTTATTTAATTAAATATTGATTGTAGTAGTAATAAAAAAGCAAAATTTTTATTATCTTTTATTTTTATTCAATTTTATTAATTTGAATTTAAAAATTCAAACATTTTGAAATCTATTTTATCGTATCCAACACTGATTCTAATTTGGGTATATTGTGGTGATAATGATTTCATAAAATTGCAAACTTTAGTGTGACATGAACCAAACGAAGTTTTTGTAATTATATTATTTTCTTCAAGTTGCTTTTTAACGTGATCTATTGGTTTGTTCACAATGACATTTATAATGCTTGGATGAATTGTTTCATTTGGATCTTCCTTTGACTTGTTATAATATGTAAGTGCTAATTGATGAGATGAATCATTTGGGTTGGAACTGTTACGAATGGTTATATTTTTGTAATTTGATAACACTTTGGTTAATTCAAGTGTGTTTTTATAGGAAGCCATGATTCTATCCTCCATGGTGCCGAAATTGGCCAATAACAATTTACAATAATCTACACTAACATGATAACCCATTAACTTTGACATACTTTCAAGGGAGTACATAAAGTTTGCATTCTTTGATAGAATCATACCAGAAATACATTTGCCAGCACTATAATACTTTGAGCATGAATTGACCACAATTTCAACATCACTAAACTTGAATGGATTTAAAATTACATGAGTTAACCAAGTATTATCCACAACTACAATTAGCTTCTTTGATAACTGTTTCAACTTTGGCAAAATATCGAATGGGAATATATTTCCATTGGGATTTGAGGCACTTTCAAAAAACAATATATTGGTTCTATTTGGATTTTCATTCTTCAAAGCTTGGAAATGTTGCAAAATGGAGACAGGGTTGCACACATTGATTTCAGTTGTTGGGCAATTGAAAGATTTGATAATTTTAGGTGTATCGCAATACAACTCGTCACTGATTATAATATTTATATTGTCACCCTTATTTTCTTGTTTTATTAAATTTGCAAAGGTTAGATAAATTGCCCTTAAACCCGATACTGTTATCTTGCCATAGAGTTTAACTTTTTTAATATTATGACCGCTTATTGTGTGTGCATCTATATATTTTTCTGTTATTTCTATTTGGGGTGGCGAAATAGATCTACAGTATATATTATTTCCTTTAATTTCTTGAATAACTCTTCCTTCACTATTTTCTATCATTTTTTTATTTATTTTTTAATGCAAGTATTTTACTTTTGTATAAAATAATTATTTATATTTTAAAATGAAAAATAATTAAAATTTTAAAATTTATTTATTTAAAAAAAAAATCTTTTTTTTTTCCCATTTTTTTTATTTTAAATATCTCATATTTTTGCATATTAAAATAATATTTTTTGGTAAGAGTATTCCGTTTATATTATCATATTTGTCGTGAGTATTTCATCTTTTTTTTGTTAAGAACATCATAATAAAACATATTTATTTTATATTAAATTTTTCATAATTTTTATTAACAAAATTATTTATTTCATCTACAAGAACTAATAAGCTTGTTCCTTATTTTAAAAAACATTACAGTTATCACAAACCATAACATCAGTATTGCAACTATTTCTATTTTTAAAACTTCTGTTTAAACCAAAGATACAGGTAATTCTTCTGCACAATACACTAAAATCTAAATAAAGGAAAATAAAAAAATAATAATTAATATTCATTTAACTCTAAAATGCATATGAATACATTCCACACCATGACGAACAGCATAAAAGGGGTTGGCCATTGGTCAAATTCTGTCCCCCAGAAAATGATTCGAAACTAGATCTTCAAACAGAGTTTAAATAATGATACCATATAAATTTAAAAAAAAACCAAGGACATATATATAAAAAAAATCTAAAGAAAAGTAAATCAATAAGTAAGACAAATAATAAAAGTTAATCTAATAAATTAAAATCTTTTATTTAATAAATATTGTTTATAGATAGATTATTAATTGTATTAACTATAAATAGAGAATTTTATAAAATATAAAAATGAACTTATAATTGATAATAATTAATTGAACTATTTATACTTTTAAATTGTTAAATATTAATTTAATTATTATAATTGGCCATTATAATATTAACTAGAATAAATTGATATTATTATTAATTAGACTATGATAATTTTAATTGCTATTATCTTGATTGATTATTGATTAGTAATTTGAAAAGGTGATTGCCATTTACATATTAAGATGTAAAGGTGGTAATGTAGTTAAAGAGATGAATAAGAGATAAGATGGGTAATAGGTGACCATAAATATTATTAATATCGTTGACTTTAGCAGAACTAGGATCAAAGAGGAATAGGGAATACAATTTGAACAAAGCTTGAATGATTTCCAAAGTGAACGGTTATAGAAGGTTCAACAAAAAAGACTGTAATATAAAAGAAAGTAATTGTAGAATTACAAAGTAATATGGATTGGGAAAAGATTGAAGTAATTGTAGAACATTGATATTAGATCCGAAGAGTTTTGGAGGTGGCAGGCTTTTTTAATTTCATTTTTATTTTTTGATAATTTTAAAGTTGGTTTTTTTTTTTTTTTTTTATTATTAAAGAGGTAGAAAAATGGGATAATTGGATAATTATGTATGTTTTTTAAAATGGGGAGTTATAACTATTTTTAAAAATAGTTATAACTCCCCATTTTAAAATATATTGTTATTAAAATGAAATTGAATTATTAATTTTTAAAAAAAAAAAATTATAATAAAAAATATTTTTAAAAAATTAATTTTTAAATTTTAAAATTTTTATCCATATATTTTATTTATATTATATATATTTTCACATCCTTTTATTTTTACCAGCTTATATATTTTTACACCATATCTACATCAAATACATATTACATTTTATATTTTACATATTTTCAATATCTTATATTTTATACATTCAAAATGAAACTTTCCAAAATCCAATTAGAGCAATTATTACGCGATTTATTAATCCAATTACAGTACTCCAGAGGCGAAAATAAAAGCTTTTTTAAAGAAGGAGTTGATACTGCTAGAAAAGAAATTTTAAAATTAGAAAAATTAGAAAGATTAGAAGCATTAATAATAGAACAAAATAATGAAATTCAAGAAAATAATGAACAATTTATAAACAATCAAGAACCAGAAATCGTTCAAGACAATGAAAATGAACATCCAACACATAACTTCCCAATTGAAAATGAAGAGCCAATTCATGTTTCACCACCATATCACTACCCTTATGAATTGGAAGAACCTATTTATTCAACACCTCCACAACAACAACAACCACACAATCTTATAAATGATTTTGAACAAGAAATAGATGATTATATTCATGACCAAGAAGAACACAATTTAGATCAACAAGACGAACAAAAAGATGACTTCCCACCAACTCAATCACCACAACATGAAGATGAAGAATCGCAACAATCAGATTTCCCACCAACTCAATCACCAGTTTTAGAACATCCACAAGCTCCACAAAGAAATATTCATTTCAATCTTGATTTGAATATCTATTATGAACCCATACCAACACCACCACTTACCCCAACACCACCACTTACCCCAACCCAAGAAGAATAATATAATAATCAATAATCAATAATCAATAATCAATAATCAATAATCAATAATCAATAATAATAATAATAATAATAATAATAATAATAATAATAATAATAAATAATAATAACAATAATAACAATAATAACAATAATAATAAATAATAAATAATAAATAATAAATAATAATAATAAATC
>NW_003519750.1:0-27038 GCF_000190715.1 Dictyostelium purpureum | reverse complement strand
GTTTTAGAGGTAATAAGAAACTGTTTTGAGTACAAGTACCTAATTTATAAAATTTAAAAAAAAAAAAAAGAAAAAAAAAAAAAAAAAAAAAATAATCAAATAATCGTAAAAAGAGATAAAAATAAATTAGTATTTTTGTGAATTTAAGTTTAGATTAAATTATAAAACTTACTTGAATTATGACCCCTTCTTCTACACTTTGAACAAGGCATTTTGGTTTTGATTTTTTAATTATTTTTTTTCGAAAAAAATTTTATAAAAAATATAAAAAGATATTTTTATTTATTTATTTTAAATAAATTTATATTATTACTTCTCTTAATTAAAGCTTTAAGGAAAAAAATAAAAAAAAAAACAATTTTTTTTTTTTTAAAAACAATTTTTAAAAAACTTTTTTTTTTTTTTTTTTTTTTTATTTTATTTTTTTTATTTTTTTTATTTTTTTAGGAATTTACTAAATAAATAATTAAATACTTTTTAACTTTTGAATTAATTTAACTTTTTTTTATTTATATTTTATTTCTAATTTTTATTGCTTATGAATAATTAAATTAAATGAATTGAAAATGAAAATTAAATAGGTTAAATAGTTTTTTCTTTTTTTTTTTTTTGAAAAATGGCCCCCTTTTATTTTGTTTTTTTTGTATTAATTTGATTATTATTATTATTATTATTTTTTTATGTAAATATGTAATTGTTATAATTATTATTAATGAAAAAAAAAAAATAAAAAAAAATAAAATTTGTTTTTATAATTTATTTAAGTTTTTTATTTGTTGAAAAAATTTTATATTATTAATTGTTTTTTGTAACAGATTGTGTGTTTTTGTTAAAAATTATTTTGTGTGTTGGTGTTTGCCCCTGGTAATGGGATTAAGTGTGTGTAAATTAGTGTGTTGGACCAAGTAAAAAATAAAATTATAGTATTCTCTTTATGAAAGATTTAGTATGTTAATTTATTATTAAATAAAAAAGTTTATTGAATAATATTTTAATTTAATTTAATTTATATTTTTTATTTTTTATTTTTTATTTTTTTTATTTTAGATTGATTGGTATATGGTTTTTTTTTTTTTTTTTTTTAAAATATGTTGCGATTATTTGATATTAAATGTATAAAAAAAGAAAGTAATTATTTTATTTTTTTTTTTTCAATAAGCATACACAAAATATTAAAAATTTAAATTTTTTTTATCTTTAAAGTAATAATTATTTATAGAATCTTAAAAATCTTCACCATCCCCCACAACTGCACCCATTCTTATTAATTATTCATTAAATTTTATATTTTTATTAATACTTTTTTTAATTTGTTTTACAAAAAAAAAAAAAAAAAACAATTTAATTTATTTGTTATTTTTTAATTTTAATAATTTTTCGGTTTGATGAATTAAATTAAAGTTTAATTTAATAAGTAAAAGTAATTGTTTGAAACCATTTTCGTTGAATTGAATAATTGGAGAATTTGAAAATGTATAACGTGAGGCTTCATCTAAATATTTTTCTTGAAAATAAATTGGTACGATTGGTTTACCTCTATTTTCGGCTAATGAGATTTCATCTCTAATAAGTGGAGAAAAATCAGACTCTGAAATAATTATAATTACAACCCAGCTTGAAATTACTTTTTTCTCTCTTGGTACAATTACTATACCATTATCTTGAAGGAATTGAAAGAGTGGTTCAAATTGTTTATATTTATTTGGATCGAATGAGATGAAAACAGATTCAGAACCACTAATGGAGAGTGCTGATGTATCATCTAATTTGCTATCGACATCTTCATCATCATTTGCACTGCTAGTTTTTGTTTCGTTTGCAAAGATATTGTATATACCATCCATTAAAATAGAGAATGAATCGTTGTAAATATCATAGGTTGAGAAATCTACCAATTGAGAACGGAAAATACAAGATTCTAATGATGGGTCTTTAATTGGAGTTTTTTCAGCCCAAATCGAAATCATTGGTTGTTTGGATACATGATTTAATAAATAGTTAGTATGGAATGCACTTGAGAGGGATGATTTTGATACACAAAAAATGTAGCCATAACATTCAGTTTTTTGATTTTCAAATTCGATGAGGCAACAAGAGATGTAATTCTCTTCTAGGGAAGCTTTTAAACCATTGGCCAAATTGATATTTTCACCGGTATAAACGATACCAATTTCATAGATTCTGTAATTTTTCTTGATGTAAAACGATTCCTTCTTATCCAAAAGGTCAAATGGTCTTTCAGAGTTTTTATTTCTCAAACGATGACTTGCACCACATTTAATTGCTATTTCAAATTCATCGATTTTTCCTTGTTTTGCGAAATGGTGAAGACAGTTGTCACCATCTTTGGTGATAAAGTTAATTGGTGATTTGAATCTCTTGAGTGGCCACTCTAAAATACTGGCATCATAAAAGAACGGTGGTAAACCCTCGTCATTAAGTTCTGTTAAATTGGGACCAAGGTATTCCTGGTTGTTTTGAGAGCCATCTAACAATTGAACTTCTTGTGAACTGTAGCTATATTTTTTCTTTGCTAAAAGGTGAGTAATTGTGTCACCATTATGATCTCTATATGATATATATTTCTTTGTATAGTGTGATAGATGCTTGTTATCCATATGGCTAATGATATTTGCTTTTTTGGTCCAAAGTAATTGTGCTAAAAAGCTTGGAAAGTTATCATACAATAAAGCACTATGATAGGAGCCTGTACTGACTTGAGCGGGATACCCAGTAATTAGTTTGCTTTTAGAGATAGGAAGAGTATCTATATGCTGGTCCTCTTCTGAACCGGATTGACCATAACGATTCCAACCAAAGGCCCATACTTCTTTATTTGAGGTTCTGGCAATAATATGTTTACCACAATCAGAGGAGCAGTCAAAATCAACAACATTGTCCATAAAGTGTTTTGGTGTATTTGAAGAATATTCTCTAACGAAGGTACCCCAAATATATAGTTGATTATTTTGAGTAACGGCAGAGGTGTAGTCGCCACCACAACGTACCTTTTTAAATTGCTGAAAGCCTTTAATTTTGATAGAGGTTGGTTTTCTTTCTGGAAACGATGTGCCGGTACCTAATTGATATTCATCATTACATCCCCAGGTATAAAGTTCTCCATTGGTATCAACGGCTGCCATATGTCTATCTCCAATTGAAAAATCTGAAATTTGAACATGCTGAGAAAAGAATGGTACCAATTGTGGTGTATATTGATCAACAGTTGTTTCGATACCCAATTGACTGTATTTATTATAACCCCATGTAAGTAAAGAGCCATTACTTAAAACACATCCACTTGATGCACCACCAGCATGAACACTAACAGCAAAAACTCCAGTGGCTAGTGGTCTAAGGTTAACATTGGCTGGTTTTAATTGTGATGATGTTTTACCTAATCCTAAACGACCTAATGATGCGCTGCCCCATGTGAAAACTCTTTTTTCGCGATCTAATACAATTGTATGATCATTTCCACACTCGATATCTACCACGCCATACAAAGAATAGACTTCTTCTGGAGTTCTAACATCTTCAGTATGTCCAATACCTAGTTTACCAAAACTACCATTACCAAATGTAAAAACTTTACCTTCAGTTGTAATGAACCCAGTATGCTGTACACCACATGATACCTTCTTAACAGTATACCCCATTAATGGCATTGGTACAGAAGTATAATTATCTTGGTTATAAATAACTTCTTTACCTTCAATTTCTGTACCTAATTGACCATGTGAGTTTTTACCAAATAACATTAAAAAATTCTCTTGATACAAAGCCATTTTATAATTTACATAAATATTGATTTTTTATTTTTATTATTATTTTAGATATTTTTTTAATGTGTATTTGTGTTTATGTGGTTTTGTTATTACAAAGTTATTTATTTACAAAATATATAAATAAGAAGTGAAGGTGTTTTTCACAAATGAGGGAAAAAAAAAGAAAAAAAAAAAAAAAAAGAAAACTAAACAAGCTGTAATCTTGATTTATTTCCAAAACTACATAACTTTGTAATTAAGAAATATTTCTTAAAAAAAAAATTAAAAATTTTGTTAAAAATCTAAAAAAAAAAAAAAAAATAAAATTTAAAACTTTAAATTTTTTTTTAAAATTTAATTTTTTTAATTATTTTAATTATTTTAATTTATTTATGTTTTTGGTATTTTAGTTACTAAAATGAAATAAACAGTTTATTTTTAGATTGAGCTTTTAAAGAGAAATTTTTATTTCTTTTATTTATTTGAATATATAATTATTTATTGGAAATTATTTTTTTTAAAAAAAAATTAAAAAAAATTAAGAAAATTTTCATTTTTATTTTTAAATTTTTATTTTTTTTAACAGCAATAATTCATACCAACACATTGCAAAATAGCTTATCTTTTTTTTGATTATATATTATAAATTTTTATTGTATAGTTTCTTTTAAAAAAGATGTCAACTAAAATTACAGATTTTTTTACAGTAGTTAGCAAAAAAGAAGAAAAGGTAAAGGAAAAAGAAAAAGAACAAGATTTAGATTCATCAGAGACTGAAAATGAAGAAGAGAAAAAAAAGAAATTACCCACCAAAAAAACAACTCCCAAAAAATCACCCTCTGAAAAAGAAGAGGTAGAGGAGAAAAAAGAAAAAAAAGAAAGTTCAAAAAAAAGAAAATCACCTGAACCAGATGAAACTACAGAAGAAGAGGGTTGTGAAAACCAAGATGATGAGAAAGAAATTAAAAAGAATAAAGTTGAAGTTACCGATTCAAATTATTATGATGATATTGAATCATATATTTCAGATGTCAATTGGAAGAATGCTCTTCAAGATGAATTCAAGAAAACATATTTTAAAAATTTAATTTCAAGTTTAAATAAAGTTAAAAAAGAAAATAAGAAGCCAATATATCCACCAAAAGATGAAGTTTTTTCAGCATTCAACTATACACCTTTAAAAGATGTCAAAGTTGTTATTATTGGTCAAGATCCTTACCATGGAAAAGGTCAAGCCCATGGTCTTTCATTTTCTGTTAAACCAGGGGTTTCACCACCACCATCATTAATCAACATCTATAAAGAATTAGTTCAAGATTGCCCACCATTCAAACAACCATTAAAAAATGGTTTCCTTGAACCATGGGCCAAACAAGGTGTATTTTTATTAAATGCTGCTTTAACTGTCGAGGAATCCACTCCAAATTCTCACAAAGATTTTGGTTGGTATCAATTTACCGATGCTGTATTAAAGTAATCTATTCAATTATATTATTATTATTATGACTAGTATTATACGTATAATGACTAACTCTTTAATTTTTTTTTAGAATTTTAAATGAACAACCACAACCAATCGTATTTATTTTATGGGGTGGTTTTGCAAAAAAGAAAAAGAGTATTCTTAAAGGAAAACATCATTTCATTTTAGAATCAGGCCATCCATCACCATTATCGGTTACCCACTTCAAAGGTTGCAAACATTTTTCAAAAACAAATGAGTTTTTAGAATCAAAAAATATTGAAAAAATCGATTGGACCATCAAACCATAATAAAAATAATAAATAAAACTTTTTTTTTTTTTTTTAATATTTTCATTTTATTTTATTTTTATATTTTACTGCATTTTTATTTTTTTTTATTTTTTTAATATTGTGTTTTTACAAAAAATAAAAAAACCTCTAATTTTAGAACAAAGCTCATCGTTATTTTTTAATTCAATGGTTTCATTACTTTGAATAATAAGTTATTTTTTTATTTTACAATCCTTATGTAATTCAGTTGATTGGGTATCTAAAAAAGTAAAAAAGAAAACCAAAAGAAAAAATTTATTGGTTTTTTTATCAAAAGCCACCATCACCAAAAAAAAAAAAAAACAAAAAGATTTTTATTTTAAAAAAAAAATAAAAAATAAAAAAAAAAATAAAGATATTTTTTTAAAAAAGAAAAAAAAAGATTTTTTTTATAAATAAAATTTTTTTTAAAATTAATATTATTGATTAAAAAAAAAAAAAAAAAAAAAAAAAAAAAAAATTTTTTAACTTAACAAAAAATATAATTAAGCAACCAATACCAATAACATCAAATTTTAAATTTGTGTGTCTCTGTGTGTGTGATTATTTTTCAAATAAATACAAATATACAAATTAATAAAAATTAAAATTTTTTTCCAAACACACATTATCATAAATTTTAAAATTATTTTAATTTAAATTAAAATCAAATTGTTGTTATTGTTTTATTTGTTTGTTGTTTTTTTTTGTTTAAAATAAAATAATAAAATAATAAAATATAGACTATAAAAATAATAAAATAATAAAAATAAAAAAGAATTTTGTAATATAAACTGTAAATTAACAAAAAATGTCAAACCCAGTATGTGTAAGTGTCTATTTATTATATATCTTTATTATTTTTTATTTTATTTTTTTCTTTATTTTTTATTGGAGTGTGGAAAAAATAAATTTTTAATATTTGCTGATTGTGATTTTTAAATCAACTTTTTTTTTTAAAAAAAAATTATTAATACAAATTTTTGATTTTTTTTTTTAAAAAAATTTAGATAAATAATACTGGAGTAAATAGTTTAAATGGGGAGTCAGTATCACCAAATAATAGATTGGGATGTTCCCCAAACTCACCTGTATCAAAACCATCATGTATGTATTTTTAATAATATATTAATCAATAACAATAGTTAAATTAATTTTTTTTTTTGTGATTATTTCATTTTTTTTTTTTTTAATTAAATAGCATTTGATTTAAATGGTAAAAAAACTACAAAAAGCAATGTTGTAAAATATATTTTAAGTAGAAATGGGTCAAGTAATAGTTTAATGGGAAAGAAAAGAGGTAGTGGCAGTGATGCTGAAGATGAAGTTAGCAGTACACCAGATTCACCAAAGCTATTTCGTGATAAAGAACATAGCAGTAGTATTGGTAGCAATTCAAGTTTAGATGGGTCAGTAGGAAGGGGATCATTAAGTGGTAGTTTAGGTATCAAAAAGAATGGAAGTAATTTATCAGTGAGTACAAATATAAATAATAATGATGGTGCTAATGTTATCGACAGATCGCTTTGGACAGTAAAGTCTTTAAAAGAGCATCCACAAATTTTAGATATAATGGAAAGAGTTAAACCAGTAAATAGAGCAGTTTCATTTGGTCAAATCTATGCTTCTGAAGAGACCCAGTTCGAATTTGATCCATTGATTGGCAAAGAAAATATTTTACAACTAATTCTTCAACATTTGCAATTCGAAGGCTTATTGAACTCTAAAAAAGTTATGGAAGAAGAGGCTAGAATTAATTATCCAGAGTATGCAATCAATGAAAGTAGACTAGTAACTCTACTTAGGGCTGCATTAAAAGATTCCGATAAAGTATTTGAGTTAGCTATGGATAATAAATTGGAAAAAGAAGCTTCAATGCAACAATTGGAAGAGCATTTAACATTTTTAGGTTTATTTAAGGATGGTAATATAAATTCATTTTAAATTACAGAAATATTTTAATAATAATATTAATTTTTAATAATTTTTTTTTAAAATAGAATCACAAAATACAAATGTACAAGATATAAATATTTATGATGAACCAGAAACAAATATTATTTATTTTGAAGAAAAAGATAAGGATAGTTCCAATAATACTAATAATAGCAAAGAGTCACCAACATTAAATGGATCAGGATTGTCACAAAGCTCTATTGGGCTATCATCTTCAATGTCGCAACAACAAATTCAACAATTACAATCTCATAATTCATCTCAACAAGCACCATCCACTCCACCACCAAGCAAATCATCGTCATCATCATCGTCAACAGCAGCTTCAACTGGACCACAGGTTAAAGCAGCTTCATTAAATATATTAGTTACTCTATTGACACCAGAAAACAATCATGATTTAGAATATACCAAAACTTTTCTTCTTACATATCAATCATTTACCACCCCAGAAATGTTATTGCAAAAATTAATTCAACGTTATCACGTTCCACAAAAACCAGGCCAATCTGTCGAAGCATGGAGACAAAGATCAACTCATATTCAGCTTCGTGTAGTTAATGTGCTCAAAACATGGATCAAAGATTACTTTTCAGATTTTAGTGAAAAACTTGTCCAGGCCATTAAAACCCTCTTGGAGAGTATGAGACATTCTGGTAATACACCTTATGCTAAAGTTATTTCCGATGCATTAAACTCTGGTCTTAAAAAGAGTGGTCGTAACAATACAGTATTCACAGTATCAGCACCCGAACCCAAAGTACCAAAGAACATTTGGTCACATCAATTAGATATCTTTTCAGTGGATGAAGAGGAAATCTCTAGACAGTTGACATTGATGGACTTTGAAATCTTTTCAAATATTAAAGCCACTGAACTTTTAAATCAATCATGGAACAAACCTAAATTACGTCATCGTTCACCAAATGTATTATCATTAATCGCAAGATTTAATGAAATATCAGAATGGACAGCTTCATCCATTTTATCATACGAAAGGGTTAAAGATAGAGCAAGAATCATGGCAAAATTTATAAAGATTGCAGAATATTGTATGAAATCACTCAATAATTTTAACACATCCATGGCCATTCTCTCTGGTTTGAATGCATCCTCAATTCACAGATTAAAATTCACCAAAGAAGAAATGCCAAAACATACCATGCAAGTTTATCAAGATTTACAACAACAACTTTCCAGTGCCCAAGCCTATAAAGAATATCGTGCCCTTTTAGCTAAATCAAATCCACCTTGTTTACCATATCTTGGCGTTTATTTAACTGATTTAACTTTCTTTGAGGATGGTAATCCAGATTTTATTCAAGGTTTCATTAATTTTGGTAAAAGAAAGCTTATTTATGGTTCAATTTCAAATGTTCAAAGTTTCCAAAATACAAAATACAATTTACAACCAGTTTATCAAATAGCTAAATTATTAACAGGTTTCAAATTATTAAACGAAAATGAACTTTATTCAAGATCGATGACCTATGAACCAAGAAATAAAGAACGTAGTGAAATTTTATAAATACATTAATTTAATAAAAACAACTATTTAATTATTTAACAAAAAAAAACATTTTAAAATTATGTTGCTTCGTAATTAAATAAAAAAGGTTTTAGTTTAAATATAATGTGATTGTTTGAAAATAAAATTTTTTTTTTTTTTTTTTTTTTTTTTTTTTTTTTAAAATTTTTTTTTGAATTAAAAAAAAAAATTAAAATTTTTTTTACAAATTGTTATCATATGACACCATCCAATCAAAAATAAAGATGAAACAATATCCAATTATTATATATCCAGATAATAACATTACAATTCTTTTATTTAAAAATGTTGAAAACAGTAAAGAGATCAAAGAGTTAATTACAAATAACCAAATGGAATGTGCAATTGCAAACTGTAAACCAATTTATGATCATCAACAAATACTAATTGCAGCAACAAGATCAATTGGATGTTTACTCGAAGCTAAAAAGCCAAACTATAATATAAACAAAGATATAATTAATAGATTGTCACCCTCTGGAAACGTAATTATTATTGATTATTAATTAATTATCATTACTACTTACTAACTAACCTTTTTATTCTACGAATCAGTATACAGAGGCATTTAATAATTTCGGTTTAAATAGTGACGATAAAGAGTTTTTTGTATTTTTATTTAATGCATCAGAAGATAAAATTAAAAAAATAAGAGAAGTTATTAAAGGTGAAGAAGTTGATATTTCAAACAACACTATAAATCCATTTTTTGATGTTGAAAGTGCCAAAAAAGTAAATATTTTCTAAATAAAAATAAAAAGAAAACCAATAATAGCTTTGATTGTACTAATCATCCTTCTTTAGTTATATAAAATTACAGAATCAGATTTACCAACTAATTTAGAACAAAATGACGAATTCTTTGAAAAATTAAAAAGATTAATTATTAATAATATGGCCATTAAAGGTTTATTGTAAATTTAGAAAAAATAAAAATATATTATTTTAATTTTATATCATTCTCAAAATTAATAATTTTCAATGCTGTAATAACGATAATTTTTTTTCGATATTTTATGGTGTAATAAAATGGGAATTAACTCTTGAATCATTTCCTTTTCAATATATTTCATTAAAAAAAAAAAAAAAAAAAAGATTTTTTTTAATTTTTTTAAAATTTTTTTTAAAAAAAAAAATTATTTTTTGGTTACATTTTTTTAAAATTTTTATTTTTTTTATTATTGTTATTATATATAATATATAATAAATATATTATTAAATAAAACTATTGATATTTATATATATATTATTTTCATTTAGTTTATAGTTTTATTTAATTTATTTATTTATTTATTTTGTTTTTTTTTTATATATTTATATTTACGAAATAATAATACATCAGATCACATCACATTATATTTAATAACAATGTCTTTGGTAAATAAACATTTAGTACCAGAGATATTTAGATTTTCAGCTAAGGTTCAATTAGCAGAAACTATTAGTTATATTTCACCAGTACCAATTGAAAGTGTTGATATATTAATACAATCATGTTTATCATTATTACCAAATCAACAATATAAAGATGTCCAACCAAACGACCCATCAATTAAAAAGATATTTGATTTAAACCCAACTATATTATCAACAATGATTGTGAGTTTTAAAATAAATAAAAAAAAAAAAAATAAAATGTCATCATATTAATTATTTTCTTTTAAATTTAAACAGAGTATTAGAGCACAAGAATCGGTAATAGCGTTAGCACATTTTTTCAAATGCTCAAATGGGGTAGCAGATAAAAGAGTTATACCAATTTTAAAATCATTTTTAATGTATCTTACCTATTTTGGAGGCGCCAATAATAGTAATATCAATACAAGTAATACTAGCAATACCAGTAGTAGTAATAGTGGTAGCAATCCAATATTTTCACAGTCAAATGGATTATCACCAATTAGTGGATTACATCAAAACGATTTACAAAATTCACAAAGTTTTACATATTATCTTTTAAATCAATTATCAATTCTTTCAAATATTTCAAATGAATTAAGAGATGATATTGTTCCAACATTTCTCCATTTTTTTGACCAAATTATAAAGAATGAACAAAATCCAATTATTCTTGGAACTCTTCAAGCATTAAGTGATAAAAACAATAGTTTTGATTTCTCCCAAGAGCAATTATTAAAGGTTATTGAAAACATCGAAAATATCATCGAAGCAGCCACTCAAAAGAAAACATTATTACTCGTTTGTCAAGCTCTCGAACAAATAACTTATTTACCAGCTGTTGATCAAGATATTTATAAAAGAATTTATAGAGATATTTTCCCATATACTTCAACATTACCAACTGATAATGAAGCTTTTATTTCAATCATTGTAAATAGATAAAATTTTATTATTATTATAAAACTAAATACTAATATTTTTTTCTTTTTTTATAAAGAATGTTATTGTAAGATGTGGTAAATTAAATTCAAATATTGGAAAAGAGGTTTTAGATTTTTTAATTAGATTTATGTCAGAAATTAAAAATTTAACAGATAATGAGACTTCAGCATCATTAAACAAAGCATTTAGTGAACAGCTTTATCAAACAGTATTATTATCATTTGTGGAAATTGCAGATATTTATTCAGATAAAACATTAAAGGTGGTAGATGTACTTAAAGAATTTTTAGTCTCATCAAATATAATCAAAAATAATGAAGAAACTAGAAATAATTTATTTAGTTGTATTTGTACAATTTTAAAGAACGAGTATAAAAAAGAAAGAGGTGTTGAAGTTTGCAAAACTATTATAACCTCTTTATTAAATTCATTACACACACAATATACAAATTATAAAAATTCATCAATTTCCGAACCATTCAACACTCCAACCTCCTCTTCATCAACTTTATCAAACTCCTCTTCAAAATCACCACCTTTGTATTCAAACCCAACTTTATTTTCACTTTCAAATATAATTATTGTTTTGGGTAAAATTACATGTACATTAAATGATCCAATGGTAAGTTAATATTAATATTATTTATTCAATTTATTTATAAAAATTATAGTGTATTAATTCCCACTTTTTTTTTTTTTTTAGATTATTGAAATTATATTACAAAATTTTATGAGCAGAGTTTCTAGTTTTTATCCACCAAGCCAAATTGAAAATTTAATAATATTCCAATTAACAGATATTGCATTGTTAGAACATCAAAATGTTACCAAGGATATTGTTGTTTTGATTACAAATTTATTTAAAAAGATTTGTAAAGACCCAAATCAAGGTTTAATCAGTAACATCACCGATAAAGCATTAGAAAAACTTGCCAAACATCTTACCAATGAAGAATTACGTTTAGATCTTTGTAGAAGAGTTTTGAAATTGTTCCAACAATTAGGTAAAAGTTTCAGAAGACCAGATGGTCGAGAAGGAAAAGACAATAGCAGCGATCCAAATAATTACTATATTACATCACCAATTTTAAAGGGTATGGGTTTCTTATTACCAACCATTGCCGAGTTAATTAAAGTTATACCAATTAAATTTAATACAAATGATATCCCACCAGCAGAACCTGCCAATCCTTCATTACCAACATCCCCAACCAATACCAATAGTAACACTGCATCAGAAATTGAAAATATCTCATCAATTAAATTATATCGTTCAGTTTGGTTTTATTGTGTATTCTTCAAGTTCTCAATCCAAGGTGTTTGGAGAAGTGATTGGTGGAATTCAGTACAAATTATTGCTGCTCATTTATCACCATTAATTTCAACTAAACCACATATTTATTTAGAAATGGAAGTTGAATTGGATAGTATTATTAAGCAAGGTTTAGAAAAAGATTACTTTTATAACGTTAAAACTTCATTAATCGAAGCTCTTCCAAACCATTCAGCCTATATCAAGAATCTCAGTTTGCCACAATTGGCCTTTATCCATTCAGTTTATATATTAGAAACTATGAGATTTGCTGTATCTGGATCGTTTGAACCCGCTTTCTCTTATTTGGAAGATCAAGGTATTGAAAATATTAATGTAACTTCCAGTATTCGTGGTATTGTCGATAAAGTATTTGCAGATTTCCTCACCGGATATGGTTCTATTTCAAACTTTATTACTATCGAACAAGAATTAAGCGCCCACGCATCTTTTCTTTTAATTAAATTCTGTTATCCATACGAACCTGTTCGTAAAGCCGCTGACGATTATATTTCAACCTTGGTTACTAAATTCCCTCAGGTTCTTTGGTCAAAACAATGCTTGTCAACTCTTTTAGATTTAATTGAAGCAATTGGTAAAGGTGCTAAAGCTAAGCCAATGGATATGATCTCTGTTCAAATGTCTCACTCTCAAATTACTATTGAACTTCCAGATGAAACCCCGGTTCGTCAAAGATTACTTTCAGATATTATCGCTCTTGGTAACATTTGGTTAAAGAGTGGTGCAAATGCTGCTCCTTCCGAAATTCAAGAACTCTTACAAGAATATATGCAAAAATTCAATCAATTAAAGAGAGAACATATAGGTTTATCATTGGCCGTCGAAATTGGTGCTAATGCTGATATCAACTCTGATAAATTGGTTTCTGGTAACCATGACAATATTCAAGTCGCTGCAGCTTCAAATCAAAATGGATCCGCTTTCCCAACCTGCTTTAATTCAAATGCTGCAAATTTTGTAAACTCACTTCAATTAAAAGCATTATACAGCGGTGAAATTAAAGGTATGATCAATATGATGGCAATGTCTATGGGTGTAAATACTTGTAATAATAATGGTGATATTGAAGACGAAGAATTATCAGAAGAAATTGAAAATAGAGCATATGACAGTTTAGTCAAAGAATTTGAAAGTCTTATTCAATTAGCTCATAAAAATAGTTTACCAGTAAACAATATGGCATTTATTTCAATTATGTATCGTTCATGTGCATTCTTAATCAACCACTATTTTGGTTCAAGCATTAGATTAATTCATATGGTTTGTTATGCCCCAGCCTATTTCTTTACTGCTGAATCTATGGAAATTGGTATTGGTTGTTGGAAATGGCTTTTAACCGAACGTCCAGATCTTACAAAATTCATCATGACCTCAATTAGCGACATTTGGGCATGGACAGTCAACCAAAGAATTGGTTTGTTTGCAAACAATGAAAGAGAGCCAAGTCCATTAGCTATTTCTGGTCAACAACAATCAATGGATCAACAACAAGTAACTGAAATTTTATCAGATAAACACGATATCAATATCGAAGAACAACAACACTTTGAAAATGATAAAAACAAATATATTAGACAATTTAAACCACCACAATCAATTGATAAAACAAGTGATATTCCACATAAAATTTGGTTAGATTTCCTTGAAGAAAGATATTCAGTTGCAAAATATGGCTCACAAGATCAAATGGATATTATTATTGGTATTCTTCAAAAATCAATTATGGATCCAGATGGTTTAAGTGTTTCACCAAAGAGCTTAGGCTCTCGTTTCAAATTATTATTACTCTGTACAAAATTACTTCAAGGTGATCATATTCATGACCCATTCAGTGCTCGTTTAATGCGTGAAAGAGTTTATTTAGCATCTTTAACTTGGTTCTACTTACCACCAGCTTGGTATGGCCCAGCAGAAGCAGGCAGCCAAAGCCAATTGGAAATTGATACTAAAACTTTAATCGAGTTTTGCAAAGCCCTTCAATCCGAACCAATTTATCAATTTATGGAAAAAAGATTCACCTTTAGTAGTAAGAATAGCAATAGCAGTGGTAATAATATTTCCTTACAAAATGCCATCAATGCTGCTGGTAATGGAAGTGATCGTTCAAATAGTGTCAGCGCCCCAATGTATGCTTCAATCAGAGGTAATAAAACAAATAGTATCACAATGTCAAACTCCAACTCTTTCCATGGTATTGATCAATCAAATGGATCGATCACCTCTGCATCAGGTATTAACCAATTAAACTCAAGTAATATTGGTAACACTGCCAGTGGATATAGTACTGCAAATTCTACTCCAAACAATCCATTAATTTATGGATCTGGTGGTTTCAGTATGCATAACTATGGTAGTGGTATTGGTGTAGGTATTAGCTCATCAATGATCAACGGTAGCACTGGTTATCAACCATCATCAAATCGTAGTAGTGGCCTAAAACAAATTAATGAAACTGGTTCAGCTACCTCCTCATCATTTGATATTAATGGTGATATGGAATATATTTCAAGTGGTTCAACTAGAATGATTGATGTTGCTGGTAGCGGTGTTGGTACAATGACATCATTAGTTGGTCAACAAATTTCACAAACATTACTTTTAGACTCAATGAAACCATTGGAAAATAACAAACCAGCAATGACAGAAGCTCATCTCATCGAATTAAAAAAGAGAAGAAATCTTATTCTTTTATTAGTTGGTAACGAATTAGAACGTATGTCAGCATGGAACTCACCAGTAAGTCGAATTTCAACACAAATTCCAGAACAAACCAAATTTGTTTATGAAAATCTTCCAAAATCAATGAAATCAAAATGGAAGGATTATTTAATCTCTGCTTGGAAAATCAATCCAAAATTAGCAATCCATTTTTCATCAAGATTCCCACTATCTAAAATTCGTAATCTTATTAGTGAAATGGTAGTAAAGAATACAAAAGCTGTACTCGATATTCCAGAAGCTCTTCCATTTTTAGTTACCGAAGAAAATGTAAAAGCTAATATTCCAGAATTAAAATACCTTTTATATTGGGAAACCGTTACACCACCAATGGCTATCTCTCTTTTAGGTAAATCCTATCACTCTCACCCATTGGTTTCACAATATGCATGTCGTGTACTTCGTTCATTCCCACCTGAAACCATTATGTTTTACATTCCCCAATTAGTACAAGCTCTTCGTTATGATAGATCTGGTCAAGTTGAAAACTATTTAGTATCAGCCTCAAAAACTTCAGAATTATTAGCACATCAAATTATTTGGAACATTCAAACCTACACTGAGCCAGATCCAAATGGTAGAATTATATTAGATGACCCACTTATTCAATCAGTTTCAAAACGTCTTAAAGATCGTGTTATTGATGAAATGCAAGACTCTGAAAAGATTTATAATAACTATAAAGAAGAATTTGCTTTCTTTGAATCATTTACCGCTATTTCAGGTCGTCTTTTACAGTTAAAAGATCCATCAAAGAGAAAAGGTCAATTAAAAGATGAGTTAAGAATGTTAACAGTAAACAACAATGGCTCACCACTATACATGCCAACAAATCCAAAATCATTAGTTGTTGGTTTAGAAGTTGATAGTGCTATGACCCTTCAATCTGCTGCCAAAGTACCAATTTTAGTAAACTTTAAAGTCGTTGAAAGAGCATTACCAACTCCAACAAGTAATTTATCCCATGTTAGATCACCACCACCAAGTGGCTCACCACCAATTGAAAATACCTCACATGTTGATCCAATAGGAGGATCAGCAACCAGTAGCATTGGTAGCAACCAATTAACAATACCAAACAATAAGAATCATAAGAACCATTTAGCAAACTCTTCATCAATACTTAGAGAATCAAGTAGGGCTCTTAGAAAGAATATTTCTAAAAAAGTTACTCAAGACCAACCAAGCCAGTCCAACATAGTTCATATCCAAGGTTGTATCTTTAAATCTGGTGATGATATTAGACAAGATATGTTAGCCCTTCAAATTATTGATATCTTTAAGCGTATTTTCAAGAGTGTAGGTTTAGATCTATATTTATTCCCATACAAAGCTATTGCAACCAAGCCAGGTTGTGGTATGATTGAATTGGTACCCAACACAATGTCCAGAGATCAAATTGGTAAAAAGGTTAATGGTAATCTTTACAATTACTTTATTTCAAAATATGGTAATAAAAATTCAATTGGCTTCCAAAATGCACGTAGAAACTTCATAAAATCAATGGCCGCCTACTCTGTTGTCAGTTATATCCTTCAAATTAAAGATCGTCACAATGCTAACATTTTAGTAGATGAAGAGGGTCATATTGTTCACATCGATTTTGGTTTCATATTTGATATCTCTCCAGGTGGTGATATGATTACTTTTGAAGCCTCTCCATTCAAAATGAATCAAGAGATGATTGATATTATGGGTGGAAAACCAAATGCAGAACAATTTGTTTGGTTCATGGAGCAAAGTGTAAGAGCATTTTTAGCAGCACGTCAACATATGGACTCAATTATTACTTTAGTAGAATTAATGTTAGATACCAAATTACCATGTTTCAAAGATCAAACTATTCATAATCTTCGTCAAAGATTTTGTCCAAATAAGAGCGAAACCTATGCCGCCAAGTTTATGAGCAAAATTGTTTTAGATTCGTTCTCTACAATCAGCACTTTTTCAACTTATTTCTATGATGTTTTCCAATATTATGATAATGGTATCGAAATGTAATAAAATAATTTATAAATAGATTTTTTATAAATTAAATAATAATTTTATAAATAAAATAAAAGTAAAAAAATCAAAACTTAAACGATTATTCAATTTTTTTTTGGTGTGTGGTGAAATTTTTTTCTGATTTATGTTTTTTTAAATAAATAATTTAGAAAACTTGGGCGGTCTATCAAGAACCAATTCATTTCTAAATTCTGCTAGGTCTTGCTAACTATAAAAACAAATTTTAAAAGATTTTTATAAATTAAAAAATGAAATTATTTTATATTTGTTTATTTAATTTTTTATTTGTTTTAAAAAAATTATAAATCAAAATTTTAAAAAAAAAAAAAAAAAATTATTCTTTGGAACAGACACACAGAAAAAAATTTTAATTTTTTTAAATATTAAAAATATTAAATTATTCTTTTATGGATAAAATTTATTTATAAATTTTAAATTAAACCCCTCAAAATTAATTATAATTGTTTCAAAAAAAATCATAAAAATTTATTTTTTTTTTATTTTTTATAATTTTTTTTTTTTTATAAATTTTTCGTTTTTAATTTTTTTTTAAAATTTTTTTTAATATATATTATCATTACCTTAATATTATATAATATTATAAATACATTATAAACTCACAGAATGTCAAAAATTTTCACTTTAGAAGAAGTTTCAAAACATAACACCAAAGAAGATTTATGGATGATTATTGATAAAAAAGTATATGATGTTACATCATTTGCTGATGATCATCCAGGTGGTGCCGAATATTTAGTCGAAAATGCAGGTAAAGATGCCACTAATGAGTTCCTCGATGTAGGTCACACTCAAAAAGCTGTAGATATGTTAAAAGACTACTATATTGGTGATTGTCCAGAATCAAAACCAACCCCAACCTCAGTTCCACAACCAATGTCTGTTCCAGTTCAATCATCATCATCATCATCATCTGAAAATAAAGAAAAGAAATCAGATGACACTAAATTAATTGTTAGTTCAATCGTTGTTGGTGTAGCTGCTGTTGCCGCTATTACTATTGGTGTAGTTTCATTCTTCAAGAAAAATTAAAATATAAAAAAAATTATATAAATTATAAAATATATTAAAAAAGAAAATAAATAAAAATTGCAAAAAAATAAAATTTAAAAATAATATTCATCTTATTGTAGTTTATTTAGTTTTATAATATTAATCATTGTTTTAAATTTGTTTTTATTTTTCAAATGAACTAACCCATTTAAAAAAAACAATCATTTTTTTAAAATTAAATTTCTATCATCATTAATTTATAAATTTTCTAAATTTATTAAATTAATGAAACATAAATTAATTTCTATCATTATTTTTATTAATAATTTCTGATTTTATTTATTTTATTTTTTCAAATATAAATATTAAATATTTTGATTGTTTATTATTAAAATTGCAGTATATTCGTTTGGTCAAACTATAGTGAAATCATATCTTTGGTGATGTATATATTCTTGGTATGAAAATATATATAAAAATATAAAGATAATCAGATACTAACCCATGGCTCAAAGATACAACCTCCCCGTGGTTGAGCTGGAAACACCTATTAAAAATCGGTGGCCAATGCTATCGAAAAAAAAAAATTTTAACATTTTAGTATTTGTTTTATTTAGGTATTATTCATCGATCCAATAGTAAAGTAGAGTTATTTTTTTTACAAAAATAAATAAATTTTAAAAAAAAGAAATAATATTATGTTTTAAAATTTTTTTATTTTTTTTAAATATTTTATTTTTATCTTTTTTTTTTATCTTTTTTTTATCTATTCTATTATTTCTTTTTTTGTTTATTCTGAAGCATCTTCGTCATCGTCGTCATCTAAACCTGGTGGTGGAGCAGAAACAACAAAAGCTGTACTTCTTCTTGAACCTAATCTTGGTAAATTGGCAAAGTCTGATTTGGAGAATTTAAATGATTCTTTTTCTTCTTCGCTTGAACTTTCATCATCCTCAGAATCTGATCCCTTACTCTTTTTCTTTGGTGCTGCTTTTTTTGGTGGTGGTGCTGATTTTTTAACTGGTGCACTCTTTTTCTTTTTCTTTCTATCTTCTTCGCTGCTGTCTGATTCAGGTTCGCTTGAAACATCACTTTCAGAATCTGAATCGCTGGCATCTGAATCATTAACTACAAAACCATCATCTTCATAGCTATCTAAATCTGATCCTGATTCTTCTTCCTCATCTCTATAGTTTTTAGCATTTAATGAAATTGAACCACCTTTACCTGCTGGTGCTTTTTTTGGAATTGTACTAGTTGGTTTCTTGTCTCCTCCAACAGCAACTCTTTTTGTATCTTTCTTTTCTAATACTTCATTTTGTTGTCTCTTTTTATTTGCTAATGCTTCTAATTTTGCTCTCTTATCTGCATCTGACATTTTTCTATGTATATATATCAAAAAATAAAATAAATATATATATTTATCGTTTTTTAAACAAAAACAAAAATAAAAAAAAAATAAAAAAAAAGAAATACAAATGGAAATAAAAAAAAAAAAAAATTTTGAAAAATTTTAAAAAAAATTTTTTAAAAAATTTTTAAAAAAATATATATATTCTAACGGTTTTATGTTTTATTTGGTTAAATATTAGATATTTAAACTATTATTTAAATAAAAATAAAAAATTTAAATTATTATTTACCTTTGGTGGAAAATATTTGAAGATCTTTTAATAATATGAGAAAATAAATTATAATTATTAGATTATTGGATCTTGGAATCTATTTTTACATTATTTATTTTAAAAATGGTTGGTTATTATATATCTATGATTCATATAAAGTTTTTACAATTATTAGAAAAAAAAGAAAAGGTAATTATTATTTTTTTATTTTAGGTGAATGTGTAGCAAATAATTATGAAAAAAAAAAAAAATTTTGAAAAAATTTTAATTTAATTTTTTTTTTTTTCATTTTTTATTATTTTAATTTATTGCAAAATCACATCACACATATAATTTATACACACAATGATAGTCAATAAAAATATAATTAAAAATTTATATAGATACAATTATTCAACAATCAGAAAATTTTCAACAAGTAATAATAATATTAATATTACCAAAAATAATAATACAGAATCAAATAACACAGTAGACCCACCAACAACAAATTATTGCCACAATTATTTTAGTAATGTTCAAAATTATAAATCGTATGATGACAATGTAAATTTAATTAAAAATATAGATGGAACCAATGAACAACAAAGAAAAGAAACATCATCATCCATTAGCAGCCAGTTTGATAAAAATGATTACAGTGGAATATTTGGCCCAATTAAAAAGCAAATGGCATATTTAACAAAAGTTGTAGAGAATGGGATCATTACATTCAGAAACGACAGGATTTATTATAAGAATAATTTATTGCCAAAAGCATCAATTTTAAAAGAATCACTTTATACCAAAGTATTTCCAACTTTTCAATATCATAATCAAGATTCATATCATTATTTAAATTTCCACGAAAGAAAAGACATAATTGCATATAGTAGGAATTGTTATACTTTGGTTTACAATTATTTTTTAATAGCTTAGATATTAATTGTTTTTTTTAATTATTATTTTTAATAGGAACTGACAGATTAACATTTATACCATTAGCAATTTTCCTTTCAATTCCATTTTCAACATTTGGTTTACCATTCTATATTAAATTTTTACCAGGGTTATTACCAAGAGGATTTTCGGAAAGAAGCCAAGTTGTTGCAAGACACGACAAAATGATGCGTTTAAGAGAACATTATTCATCAAAACTTTTGCATAAATACGAATTAGAGGAAAAGGTTGAAAAGTTATTTGGTTCTGTTAAATCTATTAGTGACATTAGTCCATTAAAGATCAAAGAATTAGATGATGAATTTATTTTGGATTTTTCAGAAATTAAAAGAAAAAGATTAAGAACCATTTGCAGATCATTGGGCGAAACTACACTTTTAAACAGCAATCAATTATTAAAAGATAAAGTTTTAGGCTTTGGACCATATATTTCAAAGGAAAGTGATGTAAGTCATAACATTTTTAATAAAACAGTAATTAACTTTAAAATATTAATATTTTTTTCATTATTATTCCCATAGCAAATTATTAAAGAAATCAATAGTTTAACTTTCGAAGATTTCCAAGATTTACTTTATGAAAGATCATTGTCATTTACAGGACTAAACTATTACGAAATGAAAGAAAAGTTTATGAAATATGCTCAATTATTGAAATCATTAGAAGCTTTGGAAACAGTTAGTGGAGATTTACAAAAAGAAGGGGCTTTATATAAAAGATTTTATAAAAGATTTATTTTATTAAATGCTATAATAATTAAATACAAACTTTAAAGTTTAATAAATAATATTTTTGTCATGACAAAAAAAAGAAATAGTTGTATAAATAAAATTTTGTATCTCTTTTAAACTTTATTGGTTTCCTTTTTTTATTTTTATTTTTATTTTTATTTTACAGTTTATTATTTGTAATTTACAAAAATTATTTTATAATACGTATAAAAGATTATATATTTATTTTGTTTTTTTATTTATTTTATATTTATTTTATATTTATTTTATATTTATTTGAAGGGATTTGTGTTTTGTTTATAACTATAACAATGATTATTACTACAGTTATTTGAATCATTGTTTTTGTTATTTTTCTGATAATTGAAACCATTTATCAAATTATTATTAAAAAATATTGTGTTATTTGGAATTATTGATCTTAGTTGAATGTTAATCCTATTTTGTTGTGGATGAATCAAAAGACAGTCATCGATGGTATATAATAACTCTTGTTTTAATGATACTGGTGTTCCTTTTAAAAGAAATCTAAACTCTAGACTATCTAGTTCTGGAATTTCCATTTCCTCGATTTCTTTTCTTAATACCTTTAAAACTTGAAAGGTTTTTACTTTTAAAAAACCAATCAATAACTGAATTCTTTCATCAAAAATTAAAATTTCTTTTTTTATTTCTTTTTCCCTTTCCTTTCCTATTAATTCCTGTGCCTGTTGCGATTGTTGTTCGGTAGTTTGTTTTTGTTGTTGTTGTGGTGGTGATGGTTGCTCAGTAATTAGTTTTTGTTGTTGTTGTTGTGTTTGTTCAGCAGTTTGCTGTTTTTCGATTTGGTTTGGTTGTGAAGAGGTTGTATAGTTATGGCTATTATTTACAATTTTTTTACTATCTACATTGCCATTAAAAACCATACTTTCATTTTCATCAACATGTTTGTTAATAGTTATATTATCTATGTTGTTTTTGCTATTATTACTTATATTATTATTATTATTTTTATTACTATTATTATTATTATTATTATTATTATTATTATTATTATTATTATTAATATTACCATTACTATTTATAGTATTTAAATTATTATTAATTTTATTATTTACATTGTTAATTTTATTATTTGATAGATCTACAACTGGATCAATATTATTATTATTATTATTAATTAAAACATTTGGTTGCTGTTGAATTTGTGGTAAAGTTGTTTTGGTGTGATTATTGAATAATAATAATTCAAAGTCATCATCTTCGTTATTAATTAAACTACTTGAGCTATTTAACTTTAGTTTTTTCTTCCTGTAATAGTACCCGTCACCAGAGTCATCTTCATCCTCTTCTAATATGATTTTTTTATTTCCAAAATTCTCTTTATACTGGGATTTCATACACCACATATTTCTAACAGGTGAGCAGAATAATTTTTTGTAAGATGATAAGATACCACTTAAGTTTTTATTTAAGTGTTCTGTAGTTTTACCACTCGTTAATAAAATATCGATATTATGGATAATGAATGTACAGAGATCTTTATTTGAGGCAAATATTTGACCAGTTTTAATTGAAAGATTATAAAGAGTTGTGTGAACAATAACTTTCCATGATTTTGGTAAATGACCAAGAGTTGCTTGTTTAGTTTCGCTGCACTTGGTACATGTATAAATATATTCTTTATCTATATGGCTTGGTAATATTGTATTTGGTGCATCTTTTAATAAATCTTCTGCTGAATTTGGAATTAAGCTTTTACATTTAATACACAATAGTACTGTGTGTGAAATCTTGTATATCATATTGCTATTAACAATTGTTGGTGCTTCTTTTTCATCAAATTCTGCATCTTTTTCCTTTGAATTACCATTTTTTTTTATTATCCTTAAATTATTATTATTGTTATTGTTGTTACTAATATTATTATTATTGTTATTACTATTATTCATATTGTTATCATAGTCAATAAAAGAATATGATTTATTATTAAAGGATGTTGAGACGGTTGGTATTGGTTGTATAGATAGGGGTAATGATGATGTTTTATTTAAATTTGGATTATTATTAATTTCTTCAATTTCTTCACAATCTAATAAAATATTTTTATGAAAATTATTCTTATTTTTATTTATGTTATTATTTATATTATTATTTATATTATTTATACTATGGTTGTTCTTATTACCAATGTTATTATTATTATTATTATTATTATTATTATTATTATTATTATTATTATTATTTCCAACCAATAAGGTTTTTATGAAATTATCATTAGATCTTGATCTTGAACGATTTCTATAACTATTATCATCTATTGGACTTGGTGACCTTGATCTACTTCTTGATCTTTTATTGTTATAATATTCAATATTATTCATTTCTTTTAAAAAAAAAATAAATATAAAAAATATTATATAAATAAAATATTACTATAAGAGTATGAGGAGCGATAACTTTTATAAAATAAAAAATTTTGAAAAATCAAAAAAAAAAAATTATAAAAAAATATTTAAAATAAAAAAAAAACTATTTTTTCGTTTTTTTTTCTTTTTTTTTAAAAGTTAATTTTTTTTAAGAAAAAGTAATTGAATTTTTTGATTTCATTTGCATTCATATAATCTTTTTTTTTATTTTAATTGAAATTTTATTTTATTGGATAAAAAAAATTTTATATAATAAAATTATTTAATTAAATATAATGGTTTTTTTTTTTTTTAAAAGAGATGAAACACTAATCTATCCGTATTTTTTTTTTAATCTCTACCCATGCTCGTTTGAAATAAACTTTGTTATCCATGATACTACCAATACTATTTCCTGTTTGATCTTTTTTTTTTTTTAAATTGATGTTCTGATACATTATATGATGTTATTTCATATGCAAGATCTAATGATTTAACTTCATATGGTTTTAAATCTTCGCTGAACAATAAAGGAGATGGAGCTAAAATATTGAGGGATTTTTTTTTTGAACAAGTTACTGTATCATTTAAATTATTGATAAATGATTTATTTAGTTCCGAATAATTATATAGTTTTTTTATCATAGTGTTTAATAATACTGCACTATTATAATCAATACTATAATTTATTAATATATCATCGATTAAATTATTGATTGCTAATATTTGTATGAATAGGTTTAAAAATTTGACGATTATTTTTTTTTTTTTTTTTAAAAGTGAAGATAATAAAAAGCAAATGCTTTAAATAAATCAGTAAAAACTTTAAATAAATCAGTAAAATGATGATTATTATCTGGTGAGTTTAAAAACTCTGATTGAATAAAAGAAATGTCTCAAGATACCAGCCTTGACCTTCCACCAATCACAATCGCAAAAAATAATTTTTTATCACCGGGAAGATTTTTCTTTTTAAAAAAAAAAGGCCCCAGCGGGGATCGAACCCACGACCTCTTCCTTACTAGGGAAGCGCAATACCACTATGCTATGCGGCCAATTTGTTGAAAATTAAAAATTTGTATTTTATGGCGGCAAATAATTTCCCTATTAAGCGAAACCTAACAGAAAATACCCCAAAAAAAAATCACCAGTAAAAGAAATCATTAACAAGCTTAATGATGAAATTCACAAATTTATGGGGAAACCATCCTCAATAACTAAAAGGCTAGCTGCAGGAAAAGATTAGGGAGTTTAATCTAAAACTCCAGAGCAACCAAAAATAATTAGGGAATAAAATTATTTTAAGTTTGACAAAAAAATAATTTCTAAGTTTCCCCCACTCCCACACCAACCCACTTGACTAATTTTTTCATTTTAAAAACTTAGAAACTTAAAAAAAAAAAAAAAAAACTTAGAATTACATTATTTTTTGTATGAAAAAAATTTAAAATTCTTGTACAATTATATTTAATCATACCATTTTAGAAATATTTGAATAATTATAAATGACAGAGTTTTCGCAATATCTACTCTTGAAATGTTTGCCCATTCCCTTAATAACACACATTGTTCTATTCTTTCCCAACCCAAATTTGATCTGTTATCTGTAACCAACAACTTAGCACCCGAAAATTTTCTTTCAATTTCGACGGACGAAGAAGCAACTGAAAGTACATTTCTTACAATTGAATATTATGTTGGATACTCAATACTATTTTCTTTCTAATATTTTATTGTATCATTTCTATGATCTAAACTTTCTTCTACACATAGTCAAGCTGTTTTGGGTTTTTTGAAATTACTTTTAGTGCATGGGACTAAAGCAAAGGAGGTTTCGTTAGCACTTTGATTGATGTTGTGATCTTGACCACAATTGTAACAAACTTTATTCTTCATTCGGAATGCAATCATGCCATTCTTCATTTCTTTCATTATTTCTTTTTTAAAGTTACTTTTGTTACTATTTAATAGGAGTTGCAAGTATTTTTGGATTTCTTTATACTTTGAAATATATGTATTTGTTTCTTTTTTTTCTTCAATAAGCATTTGAATTAAAGGTTCATCATAGTTGCTCTATACTATCTCTTTGGTAAAGTGATAATCTAGAGTATTTATTGTATTATTTGAAAGATTGTTTTTTTCTTTATATTTTTTTGCTGCTAAACATTTACCATCTATTAAAAATAAGATATTAGTATAATTTTTTAATCAATAAATTAAATAATAATATTTATACTTTACTATTTGTAAAATGATATCTATGTTATAGGGATGTTGATAGCTTTTTGTCTTGATCTTAAATTGAATTTCTTCTGGTAATAGGTCTTTTATTTGTTCCTTCCATTGATATTTAGTTATTAATATTAAAATATATTTATTTTTTATAATTTTAAATTTATTAATTTATATATATATTAATTATTTATTAATTTATTTTTTATTTTTTTAAAATATAATTATTTTTTATATTTTTATATATATTCAAAATTTTTATTTATATCAAAATTTATTAAGTATTTATAGAAAAAAAAATTATATTAAATTTATTTATTTTTAATTTTAAATATTGAGCTTAATTATATAACTGCTTTATTGTAATAAAATATATTTAAAAATCCTCTTAACAATATTTATGTATATTAATAAAAAAAAAAAAAAAAATTTAAAAAAAAATTAAAAAAAAATTTTAAAAAAAAAAAAAAAGGGGGAAACAATAACACATTAATTCACTGGAATGTACAGAGTAAATCGACAAAAAAATCATTCGAGATTGCAATTTCAGTACTAAATCTTAACACTACCCACATAGATATTATGACAGAAACAAATTTAGAAAAAGAGAAAGAAAAGAATATCTTAGGAAACAGAAATAACCATTCAGCACCAGCAGAGGGAAGGG
>NW_003519749.1:0-27503 GCF_000190715.1 Dictyostelium purpureum | reverse complement strand
TTTTAAATAATAATAATAATAATAATAATAATAATAATAATAATAATAATAATAATAATAATAATAATAATAATACTAATAATAATAATAATAATATTATTATTAACAACAATATTACTATTAACAGAAATAATACACATCTTTTAAGAAATAGATATAATAGTATACAATAAATAATAATATAAATACGAATTTATATATTTTTAGAAATTTAAATATTTTTTATTTTTTTTTTTATTTAAATTTTATAGTTTTTAGTTAACCTTTATTTTTTTTAATTATTTTTTAATTAATTATTTGCCCAGCACCTATATATAAATTAATATTAGTTATATTAAAAGAAAATTAGATAATTTATAATTTAAAGTGTAAAAACTTACATTGGGGATTGACTTCTATCTCTTTCTTCCATTAATGGAACTGTAGATTTTAATGTTGGGTGAGGTATTGGTTTTATAATATAAATTATTGCTATTGTTATTATGAGAATGTTTCATTTGTGGTGAAGTTACATTGTTTCTTGATTCTCTTTCTTTTAATAGTTCATAATATTTCTTTTGAATTTCGTTTGAAGTTTTATATGGGAGAACATGGAGATGAAGATGTTCGCATCTTTCTTTATTTAAATTTCCATATAAATTAATTGCTAATTTTAATTTTTCATTTTCATCTACACTCCATTCTGTGTCTTTTGTATTTGCATAATTTAAATATTGTTTGCTATTCATTTCTTTTTAATTATTATTGTTTAATAATATTATTTTATTTATTATATTTTATAAAAAAAAAATGAACAAACATAATAAAAAAAATTTATAAATAAGAAAAAAAATAAAAAAAAAAAAAAAATGAAATCCGATAAAGATAATTACTTTTTTTAGAAATTTTTATATTTTTTTTTTTTTTTTTTTTTTAAATTTATAATTTAATTTAATATTAAAAGAAATTTAATTATTGATCTTCATTTTCAAAAATTTTAATAAAAGGGAACCCAAGTCTTTTTTTTAAATCTTTTTTTTTAATAATTTTTTAAATAGAATATATTTATAGAAAAAATAATAAAAAAATATGAAATAAAGACA
Organism: Dictyostelium purpureum; assembly: GCF_000190715.1. NCBI lineage: Eukaryota > Evosea > Eumycetozoa > Dictyosteliales > Dictyosteliaceae > Dictyostelium > Dictyostelium purpureum. The sequence continues at coordinate 26,421 of NW_003519749.1, read as the reverse complement.
AATAAAAGATAAAAAATGGTAATAAAAAAAACAAATTTTGTTGATAATAATAATTTTAAATATGAAAAATTAAATGAAAACGCTACTGCAAAAAAGAAGAAAAAGAAATCCTTTAAAGAAAAAATCATAGATTGTAATCGAAGATTATCTTCGCGTTTATTTGTTGTAAAAATTGTTTTTTATATTATTTTGGTCATAATTATTATAACAAATTCCAATAAAAAGTAAATATTTACTTTTATACACATAATTATTATTATAATGATTCAAGAAATTTAATAAAAATTTTTACAATTGTGTGTTATTTTTTTTTTTTAAAAAATTTTTTTTATTTTTTAATTTTTTTTTAATTTTTTTGTTCCAAAAATAAAATTTTTTTCAAATAATCAGTCCATGTAATCATTTTGTATTAACATTTTTTTCATATTAATTTTTATAGGTAATAATTAAGTAGTACCACTACTAAAGATTACAACTTTAACAAATTATATATATAATTTAAAAATGGTATTTTTTAAATATAAATAATATTTTTTTTTTTATTTTATTTTTTCATTCAAAAACAAAAAAACAAATAACATAATCAAATAATTTTAAATAATAATTTTAATAATGTATTTAGCAAGTCAAACTCCAAGATTCTTTTTTAGACACTTATTTTGTGGAAGAAATGGAAAATACTATGGCCGTTATTATCCAGCAGAAAATATGGATATAAATAAAACAAATAATTTTAATGTTAATACTACCAATGCATCATTTACAGAAAATGATCGTAATAAACCATTTTATTTTGATTTATCAAGTAAGTATAGTATAAAAATATTTTTTTATAATATAAAAATTTAAAATAATATTAATTTTTCTTAAAAAAGTGGATAAAAACCTAAGAAAAATTGATAGATTTAATGAATGTTTTAAACATTTTTATGAAAAACATAACCATGGTGACAATGCTCAATATCTTAACAAGATTGAAAATATAATGGAGCAATGGGGAAGAGAGTTTTCAAAAAATAAAGGTTTTAGAACTCCAATAACTGAAACTAAACAAGATGATAAAGGTATTACCATTACTGTTGAATTACCAGGTATCACCAAAGAAAATGTAAAACTTGACTATGCCAATAATATTTTAAATATCGAAGCTTCAAACAAATCAATTTCAAATGAAACCAAAACAGAAGAAATATATGAATTTAAGAAATCTATAATCTTACCAGAAAATTTAGATAATACTTTAATCAAAGCCCAAATGTCAAATGGTTTATTAAAAATAACAATTCCAAAAGAAAGTTATTCAAATTCAAAACCAATTAATGTTGAATAATCAATTTTCTTTTGTAATTAAAAAAAAAAAAAAAAAAAATAGTTTAAAAAAAATAGTTTTTTTTTTTATAAAATAAATAAAATTTTTCTTTTTTTTTAAACTTAGAAATAATATATTATCTTTAAAACTTTTATTTTTATTTACATTTGTTTTTTTATTATAAATTATATAATAAAAATTATTTTTTTTAAATTATTTTATTTGACAATTTCTTTTAATTAAAGTTAATTCTTTTTCTTGAGTTTCTAATTTTTTCATGGTTTATTTCTTCTTCTAAAAGTGTATCTCTTCTAACTCTTCTTTTACCAATGGCAGTTTTAAGATTTTGAATTCTCCACCACATTTTATAGTTATATTTAATATTTAATATTTAATTAGTTTTAATAAAATTGAATTGATTGGAATTGTTTTTAATTTATATATTATGATATATATGTGATGATTTTATACTTTGATATTTTTTTTTTTTGTTTGAATTAAAAATTATTTATAGTTTTTTTTTTAAAATTGTAATTTAAAAAAAAAAATTAAAATAAAATATTTTATAACTATTAATATTTTAAAAAAAAATATAAAATTGTTTTTAAATAAATAATAATAATTTCTAATGATTATTTGAATTATTAACAATAAACTATAAATATACCTTTTATTTTTTAAAAAAACTTTTATTTTTTTTTTTTTAAATCTATAATTTATTGTTTTTTTTTAAAATTTGTAAAGTTTGTATATAATTGGTTAAAATTAAAATTTAAAAAAAAAATAAAATAAAAAAAAGATTTAAAAATAAATCTTTTTTTTTTTTATGGTTATTATTTTATTTATTTTTTATATTTTTAAAATTGTTTAAACAATATTTATAATTTATTGGATAACAAAAATATTTTTTAAATTTTCAAATCCTCACCCCCATTCTAATCTTTTACACCAAAAATAAATTAATAATTTTTTTTATAGCAACAATAACAATAAGACCCACCTTTAATATTAAAAAAACTAAAATAATATTTAAAACTTTTTAAATTATTTTTTTTTAAACCAAATCATATCAAACTAAATTTTTTTTTTTTTTTTTTTTTATACACCAACTTACCCATTGTTTTATAGCTTTAATAAAAATTAAAAATTTGAAAATATTTTTTTTTATTAAAAGAAAACTAAAAATTAAAAACTATAATAATGGTTTTATAAAATGATTTAATTTGCAAAGATAAAAAAAAAAAAGTTATAGGATTTTTCAATTGAAAAATATTGTTATAAAAATCATCAAATAAAAAGCAACTTTGAGTGTGTGTAAGTGTGTGTATTTGTGTGTGTATTTGTGTGAGTGTATTTGTGAGTTATTCAGAGGTTTTTTTTTTTGAACCAATAATGAATGATTAATTAATTTATTATAGATTTATTTTTAAATATATTTTTTTCATAAAAAAATAGTATAAATAATCTTTTTTTAAATTTTATTTTATTCATCAAATTATTTTTATCTTTTATCTTTTTTAAATCTTTTAAATATTTATAAATATAAAAAAAAAATGAAATTATTATATAGTTTAATAATTATTTTTTGTTTTGTTTTTGTAGCCCAATCAGTTAATATTAATATTAATAATGCTTACCGTACAATTGATGGCCCATCAAAAGATTTATTCCATCATTGGACAAAACAAAATGGTAAAATTTATGAAACCTCTGAAGAATTTGAAAAAAGATTTTCAAATTTCAAAACCAATCTTAAAAAAATTGAAAATTTAAATAATCTTCACAAGGGGAAAGCTTCATTTGGTATGAATAAGTACTCTGATCTATCCGAAGAAGAATTTTCAAACTTTTATTTGATGAAAAACTTTAAAGGAAAACCAGAAGAAGAACGTGACTATATCAAAAAACCAGAAAATCCATCATCCAATTTAATTGGTGGTTATTTAAATACTGATGATGGTCTTAAAGGTAAAGTTTTTTTAAATTAAAATTTTGAATTTTTTTTAAAAATAAATATTAATTTTTTTCTATATAGCAATGTACCAAGTTGATTGGAGAAATAAAGGTCTTGTTACTCCAGTTAAGGATCAAGGACAATGTGGAAGGTAATTATTCTTAAAGTAATTTTTAAATTTAAAAATTAAAATTTTAAAATTTTTTTTTTTTTTTCTCTATTAGTTGCTACATTTTTAGTGCTACTGAACAAATTGAATCAGAATATATTAGAGCTGGCCATAAAGCTATCTTACTTTCTGAACAACAATCAGTTGATTGTGATACTATGGATGGTGGTTGTGGTGGCGGTGATCCTGCTAATGTATACAACTATATCATAAGTGCTGGCGGTGTTTCAACTGAAAAGGATTACCCATACACTGCTCAAGATGGTACTTGCTTTAACACTACTAGAGCTGTTTCCATTACCGGTTTCCAATATGTTACCCAAAATAGTGATGAAGATACTTTAATTACAACAATTGCTAACCATGGTCCAGTTTCTATTTGTGTTGACGCTTCAACATGGCAATCATATACTGGTGGTATTATTACTACTGGCTGTGAACAAAGTAATAATTTATAAAAATATAATTCCTAAATATACTTTGTAACTAATTTCCTTTATTTTTATTTATCTATAGACATTGATCATTGTGTCCAAGTCGTTGGTTTAGATATTGATAAAACTGATCCATCAAATCCAATTCCATACTATATTATTCGTAATAGTTGGGGAACCTCGTAAATATTATCTTTTTTAAATGAAACTATATTTAGATAAAAAAATTATTAATATTATTTTTCTTTAAAATTATATAGATGGGGTGATAAAGGTTATATTTATGTTGCCCAAGGTTCCAATCTTTGTGGTATCACCTATGAAAGTACTATTGTTTCTATTTAAACACCAATGTTTTAAAAACATAAAAAATAAAATTGTATTGAATATTTTTAAATATTTATCTATTTATTATTTAAAGTTGATTTTATTTAAATTAATTAACAGATAGTCTTTATGATAATTTATATTTATAAGTTTGAAAAGTATTAGAATCTACTTTAGCTTGGAGAGAAAAACAAGTGGGACATACATTAACCAATAACAATTAATTGTTATTTTTTTATCTTCTTGTTTAACTTTTTTACAATCTAATTATAAATATATAAAATTTTTTTTTTTTTTTTGTTTTAAATTTAAAAAAAAATTATAAAAAAAAAATAAAAAAGATAAAAAAAAAAAAATTATTAATTGGCAGAATTTTTCAAACATTAACAGAAGAAGAGGTATTGTTATTGGTGAAGAAAGACGTATTGGTACTCCATTATTCACTGTTAAAGCTCATTTACCAGTATTAGAATCATTCGGTTTCACCGCTGATTTACGTTCACACACTGCTGGTCAAGCTTTCCCACAATGTGTCTTTGATCATTGGGCTTCAATTGGTGTTGTTGGTAAAGATAAAAAAGCTACCGATGTTGCTCTTGGTGTTAGTTAAAGAAAGATTTTTTAAAAAAACTTTTTTTTTTAGAATCATACTTTCATTATAAAAACATATTATACTTTTTTTTTTATTTATTTTTTTATTTTTTATGAGAATTCAAGCTTTCCCCCAATAAAACTCCTAACTATTTATTACTATTTAAATATAAACCGTAATTTTCAATATTTGAATTTTCTTTTCGTATATGGAAATTTCATTGGATGACAACCAAGAGAGCAAAAAATTGAAATTAAATGGTCAATCTTGGAAGTGGTAATTAATTTCTTCACCTTCACTATCTTCAGAGCTACTGTCCCTGCTACTACTGCTGCTTCTACTGCTGCTTTTACTTCTTCTACTGCTGCTTCTACTATTGCCTCTGCTGCTGCTACTCTCCCCCCTTTCACTAGATACATCATTTCTATCATAAATTTCTCTATGATGATCATAAGTGAAGCAATACAACTTATGGCATGGGAATTTTTTTTCTAATAAACCTATTATTTTTATGTTTTCAGCTCCATTAACATCTCTGTCGACTTAACCATGCTCTTTACAATGGAGGACTGAATAAGAACCTTTATACTTGGTAAGAAATTGCCCGGGTTTGATTGGTTTGATTTTGTCTACACAAATGAAAGGATCATCTAAAATACTGTGAACTATTTCGTGGCTATTCTTTACACATCTATGACACAACTTTGATGAATACTTCTCTTTAGTAGAGATATCGTTGAAACCGCAATTGGCTAAATGGTTTTCGGTAGATTTAGGTGAAATACCCATTATTGCCCATTTAAATGGCTTTTTAAAATCAGCATCGCCCATATCTATAGAAATAAAAAATAATAAAATAAATATTTTGTTCAAAGAATTAAAAAATCATTAGGTTAAAAACTTACAAATATCAACTTGTTCTCTCAAATCAGATACTAAACCATTTCTTTGGAATTTTAATAAAGCTGAATATTTATCTGGTTCTGCTTTCTTTATAAAGTTTGTAAAATTTTTATTTAATCTTGATAATGCAATCTGCTTCCTCTTGTATTTATAAAAATTTATGATCTATTTTAACAAGTCTAGAGGTGTAAAGGGTGTACAAGGGAAAATTTGATTTAATCTTCGGTGATTTTTCAATAACCGGACTTGATTGATTTATAAATAAATAAGGATCATTATTATTATTGTTATTAATATTATTATTATTTTGATTTTGTGTAATCTGTAATAATTGCTTTTTGTTAATTTTTGATTAAAAAATAATTTTTTGGAAAATAAAATCAATCATTGAAAAAAAGATCATAAGAATTGATTAAATAAATTCATAAATTCATAAAATTCTTGACCTTTTAAAGATTTGAATGGAGATTTTTCCACTTGAATTTTGATTTCATTTATAAAGCTTAATTAGATGAATTTTTTTCTTTTTTTGATAATTATCTTTTTAGAAAGTAACTTTAATAATTTTAATTTTTGATACTTTGATAATTGGCAATCTGATACATTATTTAAAATACCTCTAAATAGATTACATATTTGGGTTTGTTTGAATCTTTTTAATGTAACCAAATAATTTGTTAAGGTTGAATTTACTATTGATTCATATCTATTTGCTTTTTCTGTGGCAATAATAAATTCTTTTCTAAACCAAAGAAGCCCCTCTCTATCCATTTCATCAACCAATTTTAAAATTTTTGGAATATAGTTAATTCTAGATTGAACTGACTTTACCAATGATGGCTTAACCTTATTATTTTCTAATAAATGGACCCAGTATGATGCACAATATTGTTTACAACATCTAACTCATCAACGAAATCTTCATTAAAATTCTTCCCCTCCCATTGCTCCTCTTTGTGTTCAAAATACTCATTGAGCGAAATATCTTGAAAGACACCATCAACAATTTCATTAATTCTTTTTACTACTATTGGATCCATAATAGAGCTTGATAATTCCTCATACCTAATTTTATTATATAAATTCCTGCTGTTCTCTAGGGATGGATTTACCTAAAATATTAGTTAAATGAACAAATAAAATTTCTTTTTGTGATTTTACATCAAAAGGAATTAAGCTAATAGATAAATAGGGTGTAAGTTAACATTGGTGAAATTTGTATTATAACATTTCTAAAACCACTTACTCCTTCAAAAAAGCTCTTTGGACGGATATTAATTTTAAACATTGGCCTTGGTAAAATGATGTTGGTATAATATTAGATCTATTTCTACTTTTGCTTTTTTAATTTCGATTATAGTATATTTAAATATAATAATAGTAATAATAATAGTTTGTTTAAAAACATCTTTACATTTGTTATTTTTTTTCTTTTTTTTCCCCATTTTTAAAATATATATAATAAAATACAAATATATAATTATTATATTTGAATTCAAATATAAGTATACTATTGATCTATAATAAAAATAATGAAATGATGATAAAAAAAAAAAAAATTATTTATACTGAATAATGAGAAAAAAATAAATAATGTAAATTTAAAAAAAAAAAAAAAAAAATATAAATTTAAATTAAATAAAATAAAATAATAAAAATCAAAGAAAAAATTAAAAAAAAGTATAATTTTAACTCTTTTTTTATACCTGGAAATAAAAATATATATTATAAAAATTGGTAACACTTGTTTTAATGATTAATTTTTATATAAAAATATAAATTTTAAAAATATTTTTAAATAAAAAAATAAAAAAATTTTTATTTAATTTACTTTTTTTTTTAATTGTATAACAATAAAATAATTATAAAATAATATTATTAAATAATAAAACAATAATAAAATTTTAAAATGTCACATCCAAACAGAGATTTTGTTTCAAAAGTTTTAAAAACATTAGGTTTTTGTGATGAAGATATTCAATATGGATTAGACAATTTGGATAGACTTTATAAATGTGGTAAAGATAAAGAGTTTACATTTGCAGAAACCATGCTTATGAAACTATTGAACAAAGGAATAAAACTTCCCCCAATAGATATCAGAAAAGATGATGATATTTTTTCAAATTTTTTATGTGTTTCATCTAAATTTGAAAAAATTTATCCACTATTAAAAGTAGAAGAAGAAGCTATCAATGTAGAAATAAAAGAAGAAGTAAAAGTAGGAAAAGACGAGAATATGATGGGAAAACATTCAGAGGTAGAAGTAAAGAAAGAAGAAAAGAAAGAAGTAAAGAAAAAAGAAAGTAAAAGTAAAAGTAGAAAAAGATCAAATAGAGACAATTCAAGCTCCAGTAAATTGAACCGTAGATCTAAACATTCAAAAGATTAGTCATAAAAAGAATTTATTAAATAAATATTATTTCAAAATTTAATAATAAATTTTTTATAAATTTATTATTATTATCAATTCAAAATTTTTTTTTTTTATATATTATACTACTATTTAAAATCTTTTTTAAGTTATTAAAAAAAAAAACAATTAAAATAATTTATTGATTTTAAAATAGATTATATTTTTTTATTAAAAAATTTTTTATAGTTTTTGTATTAAAAAAAGAAACAACTATCAATCTTAATTCTGCAGAAACCCAGGATGATGAATTTATGGAACTGAACTGAACCGAACTTTAAAAAGATGTTATAACATTACCGAATAAACCGAACCAAACCAAACACACATCTGCAATGTTATAACATGTTTTTAAAGCTCTTTGGCAAAATGGCAGATAGTTTGGTGTGAAAAAAAAAAATTTTGATTTGTTTTTTATTTTTAATTTTTATTAATTTTTAATTTTTTATTTTTTCACAAAATTTGATTTTTTTTTTTTTTTTAATTAAATTAAAAATTTTAATATTTTTTTAGTATTTTTTATTATAATTATAGTTAAACAAACATGAAATCTACCTTAATAAAGGTTTATTATTGTAAAATTACAAATTTTACTATTTTGATGTATTACCACTAGTTAATGTAAATTAATCAAACTGTTTTAAATAATCATATTGGCGGTACAGCATGATTGCCCCTAGATGTACATCTAACCAAACCAATTTTTCTATTGTAATTGAAAAAGGCAATTAGATTTTAAAATCTATAATTTTATAAATATTATTATATGACAAAAATATACGAACTTTTTTAGAACAAACCAGGCTGCCAATTCAATTATGTTAATTTGGTAAACACTTTAAAGACATAGATCAAATTAATTGACTCACTTGTGTATTTTAAGAGCTATTTATAAGATCTCTACTTAATTCTCTTTCAAATATAGCAAATATAGATACAAACTCATCAGATTTATGTTTTCATGGATTGTAAAAAAGAGGTGGATGTATTAATTATGTTGGTAAACATTTTTATATATACTCTGAATATTTTAATTCCACTTATTATTATTATTATTGTCTCATGTCTAACTAAACATTTAGGTAATATATCAACAACCAAATGGAGAACAAAGATTATCAAAATCAAGGGAATGATGAAAGTGAAGGTGATGATACAGATGAAGATGGAGATGATGGAGGAGGTAGAACTGGCTGTTAGATGGGGTGTTACTAGATGTAGAGGAAGAAGAAGAGGCAGAGAAAAGGTGGATTTACTGTTAGGAGAGGAGCAAATGATATAGGGGGCTCTGCGCCAATAGATAGTTGGCAAATAATAAATAATAAATAAAATAAATGCAATTTACCTAATATTTTTTTATTTTTATTGTTTATTTTATCAATGACTATTGCACTTATAGTGAAAGCTTGCATAAAAAAATTGTTGGCTTAAGTTTCGAGGATTTATTTTCTTTGTGGGGAAAACTCAAAAATTTATATTTATCTATGGATGCAGAATTTTTGGTTGCTGCTGCAACATTTCATAAAATTAGGCAATACTGCGAAAATATTTTATTTCTAATTTATCCAAAATGCAGGGTGAGTTAAGCCAAAGTATTTAAAAATATCGTTCTCTAGTAGAAAGAGCTTGGTGTCAATTAAATGGAAAATACTTGAAAAGTAAACACTAATGTGGACCGAGGACCTATCGGTTGTAGATGTGTGCGAAAAATATAAACAAACTATGTTTTAATTGCATCAATTTATAACATTTTCAATGAAACTCGTGGTGAACCATCATCATTACCTTCAGCTTATGGTATTATAAGCTATAGGAAACCAAATCTCAACTACCATAGAGAAAAATTCGATCGTTGCGATCATCTTATTGATTTATACCTAGAAAATAATATTTCTAAATAAAATAGTTTTTTTTACCAAATTTTTAAAATAAAACAGTTTTAATTATTTCTATAATGTTAGTTTCATATCATATCAGTATTGTTATTATTTTTAAAACAAATTTTTGAAAAGATACTAAATTTGTATAAAGTTATTGATTATTTAAGTGAAAAAAAAATTTATTTACCAGCCCAAGATCCAAGTTAAACAATTTCAAATACAACCCTATCCAGATTTCAAATACAATTTAAAAAAAAATTTTAGATTATCAAACAATTCTCCCAAATAATAAACCAATCATCCAATCAATCAATCAATCAATCATCCATCATTAATAATAGTTTCAATTTCAGCATTACAAACTCTGTAGAAATAATTTTTCATATCAAACATTTATTTCTATTGAAAAAATAAAAAAGGAAAACAAAATTAAATATATTGTAATGAAATTAATAGAATTGAATGAGAGGGAGCCAAAGTTTAAAATCATTGTATCAATCATCTGATGAAAAAACCAAAACCTCATTAAATAAAATTTAGGTCTATGCAATACAAAATGCAACCTGTAATGACTCTCCTGATAGTGAAGAATATTCGAGTAGTGATTGCTTTAACAAAAAATAAACATTTTTATTATAATTTGTGCAAATATATATAAATAGTAATAAAAATAAAAAATATAAAAACACAGAAAATTTTAGAATAAATTTTTAAAATTTTGAATTGGATAACTCTCATATTTTATCACAATTTATCATTTTTATCAAAAAAAAAATAAGTTAAATTATATTTAATTTTTTTGATTCACAGTTTACCATATTTTAACATTTTTATGCTATTTTATGAAAAAATATGTAAAATAATTATATTTACTTTTTTGATTTCATATTTTATCATAATTTTACATTTTTATGCACAAATAATAATAAATTTCTTAAAAATTCATTATACATTCCAAATATTATTATCCTATTTCAAAATAAAGAAAAATTAAAAATTAAAAAAACACAAATTTATTATTAATTTAAATATTTTTAATAATTTTATTTTTATTATTAAAAATAAAAAAAGAAATAATGTGACCTTTTCAATAACCAATATACTTAAAATCATTAACTACACCATTTATGACACAATACCTCACTTTTTTTATTTCCACAATTCGTCAATTTTTTATTAATTCCAAAATAGAATTTAGCTAAGCAATTTTAGGGCAATATTGTTGAACATTTTGTATATTTATTTTGGTCATATAAATAGAAAAACAGGATTTATATTACCATATTTATTAAATTATATCCCATATATGTAATATTTATATAAAAAACAATAATACTGGCCATTAATTGCCAATATGATCTTTATAATAAAAAATTAAATAAATAAAAAAGATTTCTTTTTTTATAATAAAAATTTTCTGTTTTTTTCTATAAATTAAAATTTTTTTTTATAAAATCAAAAGCATAATTAAAAATTTAAAAAACCAAAAACACACAAATTTATATTTTTTATAATTTAAAGTTTTATTGAAAATATATGTATTAATCTATTTGATTGAAAGAACTGACACCTTAAAGTTTTTCGTGGAATTTATCTAAATCTGGGATGGCTTCAGCTAAACCCTTTCTCTTACGAACACCGAGAGCAACATCGGTAGCTTTTTTATCTTTACCAACAACACCAATTGAAGCCCAATGATCAAAGACACATTGTGGGAAAGCTTGACCAGCAGTGTGTGAACGTAAATCAGCGGTGAAACCGAATGATTCTAATACTGGTAAATGAGCTTTAACAGTGAATAATGGAGTACCAATACGTCTTTCTTCACCAATAACAATACCTCTTCTTCTATTGAGAACTGAATAGATACCACCGATAGCAGATTCTGGGGCAGTAATTTCAGCTAAGTAAACTGGTTCTAAGAGGGTTGGGGAAGCAGTTAATTCTGAAGCATATAATACACGTCTAGCAGTTGGGATGATTTGACCACCACCTCTGTGAATGGCATCAGTGTGGAGGGTGACATCATAAAGATTGAAACGAATACCTCTCATGTTTTCATCACAAACAACACCTTCTTTGGTGGCCCATTGGAAGGCACCAACGAATGAATCTTTAATTTCGTTAAGGTATTGAACACCTTTAGTGACATTGACTAAGAGATTGGCACCTGAGGCTTCTGGACCGAATGACCAAATGTTCATGGCATCATTCTTATCCCATTCGTGGTTTTCAGCTAAATAGTTAGCACGTGATTTGGCATCATCTTTGGATGAGATATCTGAACCTTTTTCGATGGCATCTTGTAATTCCATTGAGAGTGGTGAAGCTTTCATGAAGAGACGGTTGTGTTTGTTTGGTGATTTTGATAAACACATGATTGAAGATTCTTCTGAGACGGATTCTCTGAATGAAACGACTGGATCGGTGGTTTTAATTTCAATACCAGCGTGATCTTCAGCTAAATCTTTAAGACAAATTTCAAGATGGAGTTCACCAGCACCAGCAACGATGTGTTCACCTGATTCTTCTGAATAACATAAGACACATGGATCTGATTTGGCTAAACGTTTGAGACCTTCGACGAGTTTTGGTAAATCGGATGGATTCTTTGGTTCGACGGCAACACGAACGACTGGTGAGACGGAGAATTTCATGACACGAATGTTGTGGGCAACTTCGGAGGTGGTAATGGTACCAGTCTTGACAAGGAATTGATCAACACCGACTAAACCAACAATGTTACCACATGGACAATCTTCAATTTGTTCAGTTTTTCTACCCATCATAAGAACAGTACGTTGGATGGATTTAAGGAATAAATCGTCTTTTTTACCTGGGACGTAGTTGACACCCATGATTCTGACTTTTTGACCGGTACGGATGATACCTGAGAAGACACGACCGAAAGCATAGAAACGACCTTTATCTGAGGTTGGAACCATCTTTGATACGTACATCATAAGTGGACCATTTGGATCACAGTTTGAAATAGCGGTAGCACATTCATCATCCATTGGACCTTCATAGAGATTTTCAACTCTGTATCTTTGGGCAACGAGTGGTGATGGTAAATGGACGACAATCATATTAAGAATAGCATCGGCGGCTGGAAGGAATTTTCTCATGATGGCTTTAACTAATTGTTTACCTTTGAGTTCCATATCTTCTGGGGTTAAAACGATTGAAAGAGTTTTGACCATCTTTTCGATTTTAGCATTATCTTCATCAATGACGGCTCTGGTTAATTGGTAGATTGGTTCAAGAACGAATTGACAGAAAGCTCTTGGTAATTGTTTGCCTGAGGCTGAGGTTTCGGATGAAGTCCATTTTTTGGCTTCAGCATCGAAATAGTTGTCACCCCAAAGACGAGTCATTAATTTTTCTTGTGGTACACCAAATTTGGCAGCATAGAGTTTAGCGAAACGACCTAAAGTGAAACCCCAACCGTGAAGACCTGAACCGAAAGCGACGGTACCTTTTTCTGGTTGAACAGTGACATCACCGATTTTTTTATCATCAGTGTTACCAACGATGGCATTGACTGATTCAATAGCTCTACGGAAAGAGATATAGGCTTCTTCAGTGTTTAATTGAAGTTCGAGTAAGAAACGATCGACTTTGTTGACGAAAAGAACTGGTTTAATACGTTCAGCAACAGCTTGACGTAATACAGTTTCGGTTTGGACACAACAACCTTCGACACAATCGACGACGACTAAAGCACCATCAGTAACACGAAGAGCAGCAGTTACTTCAGATGAAAAATCAACGTGACCTGGTGAATCGATAAGATTAATTAAAAATTCTCTTGATGTGCAACCAGCTGGTAATTCGTCGTCTTTAGCGATTTCGAAATGGAGTGATACAGATGAAGATTTGATGGTAATACCACGCTCTTGTTCATCAGCACGACATGACATGTATCTCATATCACCAGAAACTTTATCAGCAATAATACCAGCTCTTTGGATTAATGAATCAGAAAGAGTAGTTTTACCGTGATCGACGCTATTTTAAAAAAATATATATATAAGTATATTTTTTTATAATTTTTTTTTTTTTTTTTTAGTGAATACTTACTGAGCAATAACAGACATATTTCTGATATTTTCACGACGATCCATAATAGAACGGATTTGATCAATAGTAAAGTTAACCATTTTTTATTACTGAAAGTTTTTTTGGTTGTTCAAAAAAAGAAAAAAATTAGTTATTAAAACTCTATATTTTTAGTGTTATATACAACAAAGAGTATTATTAAAAAAATAATTAAGTGAAATTGAAATAATTGAATTTAAAAAAAATAAAATTAAATTTTTATTTAATTTAAATTATATAATATATTATATTATTATTATTATTAGTGGGAACACACAATTAAACAAATAATTATTGAATAGAAAAAATAAAATTAAAAAAATTTTAATTTATATTTTTTTTTTTTTTTTTTTTTTTCAATAGAGAAAAAAATACGAATCTGTTTATGTTACATTTATTATTATTATTTTTTTTATTATTTATTATTATTTATTAATTTTATCATAATTATTATTTTTGAGAATAAAAGAATTCTCTTCTTTTTAGCAATAAATTATTTTTTATTCTTTTTTTTTTTTTACCAAAATTTTTTTTATTTTTTTATTTTTTATTATTTTTATTACAACTAGAATTATTAATATAATTATTTTATTATTACTATTATTATATTATATTTTACAATTATTATTCTATTTTTAATATATTTTTATATAAATAACGATTTAAAAAAACAAATAATTTTTTTTTTTTTTACAATTATATAATTTTTACCTTTATGATACTGAGTATACAGATAAAAAAAAAAAAAAAAATAAACTAAATTTTTTTTTTTAAAGAAAGAGAGAATCGAAAAAAAAAAGTTGAAAAAAAAAAAAGTTGAAAAAAAATTAAAAAAAATAAATAAAAAAGTAGGCAGGTCGGTCACGTACTTCAAAAAAACGAAAATAAAAAATTTCGTAATTTTCCAAATAGTTTATTATTTTTTTATTTAAATAAAAAGTTTGGTTTATCCTATTTTTTTTATTTTCAATTTTTAATTTTGATAAATATCATTTTAAAAAAAAATAAAATTTAATTATATATATATTTATTTTAAAATGTTAATTTCAATTAGATTATAAATTTTTTATAATTCTATATTAAATAAAAGATTGATTAAAAATTTTTATCTATTTTTTTTTTTGAATATTTAAAAAAGTTGAATAAAAATTTGGTATTTTTAATTTAATAATTTGAAACAAAGAATTTTTTACAACATTGTTTTATTTAACTTTATTTTTATAGTTTTGTTTTATTTCCTTTTTTTATAGTTTTGTTTTTTTATTTGGGGGTAAATTTGATTTTTAATTTTTTTTTTTTTTTAAATTATATAAATAATGGTAAATTTTAAAAAATATAAATAAATAAATATTATTTAAAAAATTATTTAAATAAATATATAAAATTATAAGGAGAAAAAAAAAAAAAAACAAGAAAAGTTATAATTATTTTTTTATTTTTTTTATTTTTTTTATTTTTTATTTTTTTTATTTTTTATTTTTTTAATATATTTTTTTTTTATTTTTTTATTTTTTTTTTTTAGTTTTAATAATTTTTTTTTATTTAAATAAATAATAAAAATGAATAATGATATTATAGTGGATAATAATGATAGTATAAAGGATAATAGTTTAGTAGATGGTAAAAGATTATGTGGTTCATCGAAAAAGATATGTTCAAAGAGACCAATGGAAGGGTATAGATTTTGTATAAAACATATTTTAGAAGATCCGACAGCACCTTTTAGACAATGTGAATTTATATCACTAAAATCTCAAAAGCAATGTACAAATCCAGTATCAGCTAAAGAGGATGACCCAAGATTTTGTGTATCACATAAACATATTATAGAAACCACAAAGAAACGTATAAAAGAAATGACAGAAAATGAAGAGGCATTTAATACCGATGAATCACCAAAAACAAAAATATTAAAGATTTTAGATCGTCATGGTTTATCAAAGGGTAAATTTCATCAAGAATATAAAAAAACATTAAAAGAAAGAGAAATTCAACATCAATTAAATCAAAATAAAATTGAATCTGAAAGATTAGAAAAAGAAAAACAAAAACAAATAATACAAGAAAATCAAGAAGAAAAAATAGAACAATTAAAATTAAAATTAAAACAATTACAAAAAGAAAATAATGAAAAACAATTAATATTAAATAATCAAAATAATAATATTAATAATACTGAACAAAATAATAGTAATAATCAAAATAATAATTTATTAAATTCATCATTTGAACAAAATATTAATAATCAAAATAATAATAATAATAATAATCAAAATAATGAAGATTTAATAAATTCAGATGAAGAAAATAATTTTGAATTATTTAGAGCAGTTGAAGATGGTGGATTATCACAATTATGTGATGAATTTGATTCAGATTTTTATTTTGCATCATCATCCCTAGTTACAGATGAGGAAATTATACAAAGAAAAAAGATTTATATTTCAAAATTAATATTACTATATAAAAAACAATATAATAGATTTAAAGAAAGATTAAGAATTTTAAGAAGACATTATATAACTAGTACAACAAAATCATCTTTACCAAGTAATAATTTAGAAGAGTTAATTAAAAAACAACAAACTATTCAAAATCAATTAAATTTTTTACAACAACAACACCAACAATTAAATAATCAAGAACAATCATTACAATCAATACAATCATTACAACCATTACAAAAAGTTGAAGGAAAAATAAAATTATGTAGTTTCGAATCTTGTAAAATGAATTCAGTACTATTATCAGATTATTGTTTTAGCCATATACTTTTCGATAAAAATCAAAAACTTTTTAGTGAATGTACATATCAAATGCCAAATGGAAAGAAATGTCGTTATCCAATTCTTAAAATTCAATTACCAACACTATGTAGAGAACATTTAGATATTTACGAAACAAATAATGATATTATAAAATCACTTCCAAAAAAACAAAAACAATTTATAAAACAAAGAATTGAAATCGAAAAACATTATACCCCAACTTTTATAAGTTGGAATCAACAAACAAATCAATTACATCAATCACAACAACAAATACAACAACAAATAAATCAATCATTACAACAAATTAATCAACAACAACCATTACAACAAATAAATCTACAACAACAACAACCACAACAACCACAACAACAATCAATAGTTAATCAACAACAACAAACTACATCAATCGAAAATTTACCTCAATTACAACAACCTGAAATTCAACAACAAATTCAACAACAGTTAAATCAAATGTTACAACAAGGAAATTTAAATAATTCTCTATAATGTATATATTTATTTTGTAATATAGATAAAATGTATTTTTTTTTTTTTTTAAAATAATTTATAAATAAAAATATGTACTTAATTTTTTTTTATACTAAAAATTAGAATTATGAAAAGTTTTTTTTTTTTTTTTATATATATAAATTTTTATATATATTTTTTATAATTTTATTATAAATTAAATATATTTTATTTATTAATAATAAATTTATTTAGTTATTATTATTTAAATTATTTGATAATAAATTAATTAAATGATTCTTTTGTTGATTTGAAATTAAAGGAATTATATTTTTAAAATTATCAATTAAAATTTCTGAATTTGATTGAATAATTTCTAAAAATTGATTTTCAATATGGTTTTTAGAAAGATTATTGGTTTTATCTGATAATAATGAGAGGGATGATTCGATAATTGATGATATAACCTTATCATCATTTTTATAATCAAAAGATGGTGGAGAAATAAATTGATTTAATTTTTGATTTTCAGATAAATTATGTTGATCTTTTTGTTGAATATAAATTTCTTTTAACCAATTTTCTAATAAATTTAATCTTTGTTGACGATTTAATTTTGGATTTGATTTGGAGATAGAGTTTAATTGTTGTTCTTCTAATAATCTTCTCTTTAAACGATTGTAAAAGAATTTACGAGCAAATTTCCAAGGTACAACTTGATGAATAACACCTTTAGCTTTCATTCTACCTGGAGTATCATGGAAATCAGCAAATTTGATTGCAATTTGTTGATAGAGACCTAAAAGTTCCTTTTCTCTTTGTTGGATTTGTAATTTAATTGATTTTTGTTGTTGGTCTAAACCATTTAAGCTGACACCAATTGGAATTTGTTTGTCCCATTCGATAAGTTTAGAATCGAGACGATGCATAGTTTTAATAAGTTCTGGATCTCTATATTTGATTTCTACGATACCATTAGGTTCTAAAACACCACCTCTACCTTCTTCGGCTGAATACATTTCCATCATATCTAAATTAATGGTACTGTCCAAGACTACCCATGCTCCACCACGAAGTTCTCCACATGGTGGGATATAAACCATTACAGGTTGACGATAGTTTCTAAGATTGTCAACAATCATTGAACCGAATTTTAAGATTTCATCAAACATATCTCTCATACCACCGCTAAAACCTCTCCAATTTGCAATGATCATTAATGGAAGTTGTTCACCATTGTTGAAATCTGCGATAGCTTGGGCAGTTTTGAAAGAACTGTCTGGATACCAAACTTGACCAGCTTGAGTTGTAACTTGTTCAGTTGATAATGGGTTTGCTGGGTCAGCAGGAATAATCTTTTCGACAGATTTGGTTTCGACTGCGATAATACCAACAGGGATACCACCTAATCTAGCACGACCAGTGATGACAGTATTGGCCCAACCACCAAGAGTCTCCATAAAGCTATCTTTGTCAAACATACCAGAGATCCATTGTGTAGAGTCCAACTCAGAGTAGAAGCCAGAGATTAAATGACGGGTATCACATTTACCATTGATTGCTTTTGATGGATCAAAGTCGATATCTCTTTCAGGTGGGTCTATAGATGAGATAATTGGAACCAATTCACCGACATTCTTTGGAACAAATGATAACCATTGAAGAATATTTGTAATACCACGAAGTTCATCATTTACTACGATATGAGAGACACCATTTGGATACATAATTTGTGAGCCACCCAATTGTTGATTTGATTCGTAAACTTCTTTACCTAAAACTTTATTAAGAGCAGAGGCACCAGTTAAAATAATAGGAGCATCATTTTGAATGGTTCTTTGACCTAATCTTACAAGATAGGCACCAATACCAACAGAACGACCTGATACCAAAGTAATAGTAAAGATTTCATTGTAGGCTTGTGATGTTTCACCAGCAATTAAACCAGACCAACTTAAATTTTCGACACCAATACCATTCTTTTGACCAATAATATCGGTAATAATCCATTTTTCAGAGTCATTTGGATCTTGATAGGCTTTAACAGAGTTTGAATATTGTTGATAATCAGAGTCACAAAGATATAAATGTTTAATACCTTTGGTTGGATCATTTTCATTATTCCAAGCAACTTTGAAACGATTTTTAATTTCATCAGCTAAACCAATACGAGCACCAGAGTTTGAGGATAAATAAATTCTTGGGATTTTCTCTTTTCTTGCCAATTCGGATGCCAATTTGAATAATAAATCTTCTTGTGGACCAAATGAACCAATTTGATGGGTGATATCATTTGCAATAACGATGGCTTGTCTACCTAAAGGATATTCTGGTGTGTAAAAAGTCATTCTCCAAGCTACCATACCAATATCATTATAACCAACTGGTCTGTATGTCTCTTCGAGTTTTGGTTTTGATTCATCACTATCTGGAATTTGATCAATTGGAACTGATGGTGGATAGTCTGTAAATGCTCCTGGTGAAAGTATTAATTCAACACACTCTAAAACACCACGGCTTGATGGATAAACTTTAACTGGGTTTTCTTTATTAATTTCCATATATTCCATCCAAATATTTTGTAAAGCTTCTCTAAAGAGATCTGGATAATCGTAAACATAAGTTGTATCAAGACGTTGAGCTTTGAAACGATTTCTTTGAACAGCATCCATAATTGGATATGGTGTATCGATTGGTAAACCTTCCCAAATACCTCTTGCACTACCTGGTACAACAGCGAAAACAGTTTGACCAATTGAATTTTGTTGTTCATAGTAACATTGAACTTGAAAAGCATAACCTGTTGGATTTTGAATAAAGAAACGAACTGGAATTAAATTATTTTCCTTTCTAATACGGCCTCTAACTTCAACACCACCAACTCTAAGTTTCCATAATTTTTTACCTAAACGATCACCAATCTCTTGAACAACATAACCAATCATTTTTTCATCAAACATAACCTCTGGCATAATATTTAAAAAGATTCTATGATTTTGAGCTTTTTCATATTTTTTATTTGAAACTGCCATTTCTAATGCTTCTATGGATTCGGAAAGTAAAGTTTCGATTTGAGATAATAAAATATCGACTTTAATTTCATTTGAATGGCCATAGAGATCACTATAACGAATGACTGAACGTACAAAGAAACAACGATCGGCATCTGGGTCAGTTTCTCTTTTACCTTTTTCTTGAGCATAATAGAGATGAATTCTTTGACTTTGAGTTGGTACGTGAGTGATATCGAAATTACTTAATTTTCTAACTTCTAAATGATAAGCCATGGCTGGCTCTATATGTCTAAAGATTGGATCTTCGTTATAAAGATGTCTTTCTCTGAATGTAAAGTATTTTAATGGTTTGCCTTCACTTGAACAAATAAATGTAATTCTACGAATACGAGCATTTGATAAATCTTTAATATAATTTTTTAAAATCATTGTGAATGAATTGATTGCTTGATTTTCTTGTGAGATTGAATCTGGATAACATGATAAAATTACGCTAAGGATATCAGTTGATTCTTCTTGTTGTTGTTGACCAAGGTTTAATTGTTTAGATTTATTTTCTTCATTATATCTCTTTAAAATAAATGGTAATTTTTCTTCAAATTTCTTTTCATCTTCAAAATAAACCATCATACCATAACGACGTTTTGAAACATCCTCCATAGCAGTTAAACTATCTGTAGAGTCAGTTCTTAACATTGATAAACCATTAAAAATTGCTGATGGTCTTGGAGATGGGAAACCACCACCACTTGAACGGACTAATGGTGAGCCATAGGTTGGACTGGAGGATGAAGATGGAAGGCTAATATAAAAGTGCCATTCTATGAATGAGAATAATTCGTTTTCATTTGAAAGTGTAACTTTGGTATCTTCAACATAATAGGAACGATAACTATGACGAACATAAACCTCCATTGCTAAACGACGAATATCATCTGGTTGATTATTGAA
This sequence comes from Dictyostelium purpureum, assembly GCF_000190715.1. NCBI lineage: Eukaryota > Evosea > Eumycetozoa > Dictyosteliales > Dictyosteliaceae > Dictyostelium > Dictyostelium purpureum. The sequence continues at coordinate 5,135 of NW_003519749.1, read as the reverse complement.
AAATGGAATTAAAATATCGCTAATTTCGTTGGTTTGTTTTGATAAAATTGAAATTTTCTTATCACGATCTTCGTTTGGATCTTCGTTAAGTGAGTCTGTGGTACTATTTAAAATTGAAACTAAAGATTCTTTCAAATCATTTGATCTTTGTTTATTTGATGGTAATTGAGCACGAACCATAATATGTTTAGATTTTAATGAGATTTCCATTGATTGACCACCCAATACCGATAATTTCTTTAATTGATCGATAAATTCACCAACCAAGCCTTCTGATAGAATTTTATCTAAAATTATTAAAATTAATTTATATTTTTTAGATTGTGGATGTAATGATTGGGCAATATCAACTACTTTTGAAACATTATCTTTGTATGATGATCTAACTGATTTCAAAACAGTTTGAATGTTTTTATTTTGTAAACTGATCTCAACTTGAATAAACTCTTCTAAAAATGATTTGATGATATTTATTGATGCATATTTGACACCGTCAAAATATTTATCTGTTAAATCTTTAATTGGTTTAACATTGTTTGAAGTGGCAATGGATGATTGTTCATTTTCTAACAACAATTTATTTAAAAACAATGAGATTGATAATTGTAAATGTTTTGAATTAAAAGTTTCAACTGGTTGGTCTAATTCTTGATTAATTAAAGCGACAAGTGGTTGAGGAATTCTTGATTGAATATTTGAAAGTGCTTCTTTAAATTCATAAATTGGTAATTCTGGATTGATTAATTGTTTAAATGTATCATCGACTAATTGAACCAAATTATTGGATTCATAACCGCAAAATACATTTTTAAAGTTTGATAAAGTGGATGCTAAAACTTGATGTGGTTTTTCACCAATCAAAGTTGGTGGTGACATTTTGGTTAATGAACCTTGATAAATTGTTGATTTTTGAATTGATGTTGTATCTTGAAGATCAAGATTTGCAATGATTGCACCTGGAGGCATAACTGAACCCTCAGATAAAACAAATCTAATTGTACCTTTTTCTGGTACTAAAAGTGGCATGTACATTTTCATAACTTCAATTTCTGCAAATGGAGTACCTTTTGTAACCAATGAACCGTCATCGACTAAATAACGTACCAATTTGCCTGGTGATGAGGTACGAAGAATAGATGGATCATACTCTTCACTAAAAACACAAGTCTTTGAATCGATAATTAAAGATAAACCAGTGACATCTTCACGACCATAGCAAACATGGGTTACACCATCCAATAAAATCAATAAACCACTGTCAGATAATGAAATGATAGTGGAATCGATAATAACGGAACGATCATTCTTCAAATGAACAGAGAAACTATTTGGGCCAGTTCTTGAAACATCAAATTGATATTTAATATTGTTATAAATTAATTCGACTGGTACAATATTTTGTAATAATTCTAGACTTGGTAATTGGCCAAAAGTAACTTGATTAGTAAATTCCTGAACTCTAGTTTGGAAAATAGTTGAAGCCTTATAAAGTGCACCACATAAAACAACTACATCAGTATTTGGCTTCTTTGTTTGAATTTTTTCACTAATTAAAACATCTAACCAACCAGTATGAATTTCATTATTTTTAAAAGCCTCGGTTTCTAAGAGATGAATAATATATTCTACTGGAGTTCTAATATCACCTCTAATTGAAATTTCTTTTAAACCCAAAATAATTGTCTTTCTTGCCTCTTCTCTTGTTGTACCACTTGCAAAAATATGCCCAAATTGACTGTCTGCATATTCATGAATGCCACCTTTTGCACCGACACTAAAATAACCCCAAATGTTTGGTGTACTTCTAAATGTTAATTCGTGAATTTGTCCTGATGTTGGTTTAAATCCTTCATCTGGATTTTCACCTGTAATTCTAACTGCAATACAATGTCCTTTTGGTTTTAATCTATTTTCAAAATTTTCTAAATCAATTTTATTATCACCAAACAAATCATTTTGTTTATATAATTTTCTAATATCTGGAATTCTATTTATAAAAAAAAAAAAATTAAACATTAATATAAAATTTATAAAATTATAATTATAATTATATTTACCTATGTAATGGAATACCCATTGCAATTTGTAATTGTGTTGCTGGTAAATTTACACCTGTAATTTCTTCAGTTACTGGATGTTCAACTTGTAAACGTGGATTTAATTCTAAAAAGAAATATTGATTATCAGCAAATAAATATTCGACTGTACCAGCACCAACATAACCAACTTCTTTAACTAAACGTACAGCAGCTTTTTCCATTTCTTCCCAAACTTGAGGAGTTGGTGCAATAGCAGGACCTTCTTCAATAATTTTTTGATGTCTTCTTTGTACGGAACAATCACGACCATTTAAAGAAATAGCCTCACCATGACGATCGGCAACAATTTGAACTTCCAAGTGTCTAGCATTTGGTACTAATTTCATAAAGAAAATTGGAGAACCCGGTACCTCACTTTGAACTTGTCTAAATGAGCTTGGTAAATCCTCCATCGATAAAACTTTACGAATACCTTTACCACCACCACCTTCAGAGGCTTTAATCATTGCAGGGAAACCAACACGTTCTGCAACTGCTTTGCATTCTTCGACCGATGTGACACAGGCTTTTCTATAAATATCTTGTGGAATTTCACCAGACTTTGAATAATCTACTGTTAATCCACTGCCACTCCATGGTACACATGCTACACGTGCAGATTGGGCAACGATTGTACTTGCAATTTTATCACCTAAATCTTGCATAGCGTTTGCTGGTGGACCAATAAATACAATACCAGTTTTAGTTTTACTTAGGAGGTCAGGTAACCTTGGATTTTCTGAAGCATGACCCCAACCGGCCCAAACTGCTTGTACTTGTGCTCTTTCGGCAAAATCTACGATAATATCTACGTTGGCATAATTATTGTTATTACTGCCACCTGGTACCTGTAGTATCTGATCAGCCATTCTAATATATTCCGCATTGGCTTTCATATCCTCTGGTGTTGCCATAACCACAAATTTTATTATCCTTTCATTACCAAAATTTGAATATGCCCATTTTCTGACTGATCTAATTGCTTTAACTGCTGCTATACCGTTATTTGCAATTAAAATTTTATTAATAATTTTATCACCACCTAATAATTTAATATATTCTTCTAATTCCATTACTAATAAATTTATTAACTATAATATTTTAAGCTTTAAAAAAATAAATAAAAAAAATTAATACACCGAAATTCGGAGGGTTTTTTTTTTTTTTTACTTACTTTAAAATATTGTAATAATTATATTTTATTATTATTTTTATTATTTTTTTTATTATAGGAAAATATGTTTTATAAAAAATAAATTAAAACAAATTGTCTATTCTTTTGATATTATTAAACTTTTTATTATTATTATTAAAAATAATAAAATTACTACTATTACAATTTATAATTATTTATATTACTATTACAAAAACAATCTTAAACTATATTGTATGTGAATCTATTATATTGAATTATAAATCTATAATTTTTTTTAAAAAAAAAAAAAAAAAAAATATTAATATTGAATAATGAAATTTATAATTGTAGATAAAATAAAAAATAAGCAATAATTAAATTAATTTTTTTAAACATATTTTTAAAAATCCTAAATAATCATTTTTTTTTTCTTAAATTTTAATTTTCTTTAAATCTTTTCTTGTTTATTTAGAGTCCAATTAAAATCAAAGCTTTTTAACAAATCGTTTTATGAAAGTATAATGTAATTAATTCTATGGTTACTGTACTTTATTGGTATAATGCGGTAGTATTATTGACTTTAATTTTTTTTTTTTTTTTGGTTTGTTCCTTTAATTTAATTTAATATGATTAATTAAATTAAATTTTATAAAAAAAAAAAAACAAAACAATATTTTTTAAAAAAAACAATATTTATAAAATTAAAAAAAAAAAAATGGAAAATGAAAAAAAAAAAAATTAATCGTTTTGGATGTGTTTAAGTGTGGTTTTCATAAATTTTTATAAAAAAAAAAAAAAATCTATTTCTTTCTTTAAAGATATAGATAATTACTAAATCTAAATATAATTGATTAAATATTACTAATCTCTTTTTTAAAATTTAATAACACAATTAGAGTAAAGAAACACAATGATAACTTATAAAATAGATATTGTCTTTATAAATAATAGAGATGGGAAATAATAATTACTTTTTTTTTTTATTATTATTGGGTGTTTAAATAATTTTTTTTAAAAAGATATAAAAAAAATTTTAAAATGTATAAATAAATTATAAATATGATTGAAATTTATAATGATTATTTCTATAAAAATAGTATTATTAAAATGTGTATTTATGAAATTGGGATGGCGTTTAAAAAAAAAATTTTAAAAAAAAATTAAAAAAAATTTTAAAAAAATTTTTAAAAAAAAAAAAAAAAAAAAAAAAAAAAAAAAAAAAAAATTTTAATTAATTTGTATTTTCATACCAATATAACATATGTTGGCGACGATTGACATATCATCAAATGAACAAATATAAAAGTGTTAAAACAATATTTTAAATACTTTAGTTATTATTATAAAAACACAATATGCAAATTGTTTTTATTAAATTTTTTTTTTTTTTGTATATATCATTCCTTTTTTGGATAGTTATCGGTAATTATTAAAAAAATATAAATGGACAATAAAATAAACCACTTACTTTAGTTTTGTAAAAAAAAACCTTTTATTTTTTTTATTATTTATTATTATATAAATATGTATAAAAAAGGTTAAACTTTATTATTTATCGTTAAATATTAAAAAGATAATTATCATTAAATAATTTATTAATGAATAAAAACAAAAAAAAAATAAAAAAATAAAAACAAAAAAAAAAAATCAAAATTTTAAAAAAAAAATAAAAAAAAATCAAATAATAGTATTAAACTATCTAAATAAAATAAAATATATAAATAAATAAATAATTAAAAATAAAAAAAAAAAATAAAATAAAATAATTATCAAAGGGATAATTAAAAATAAAAAAAAAATTTGGGAAAAATGCTAAAACCGGCACCCGACACAGGGGCTTTATCATATTACATCATTCATTTTTTTTTTTGCTATGGTGTTTTTAAAATTATAAATAAAAAAATAAAAATTTTAAAAAAAAA
>NW_003519748.1:0-27675 GCF_000190715.1 Dictyostelium purpureum | reverse complement strand
ATATTTTATTATAATAAGTATTTGGCTATTAGTTTTATTCTTTTTATTTTAAATATTTTTTATAAAATTTAGTTTTTTTTAAAAGATATATTTAAGGAATAAAGAAATGAAATTTATTGATAATTTAATTTTATTGATTGTATTATTTTATTGAATGTTAAAAAAATAATAATATCAATAAAAATATTTAATTAAAACAAAAATAAAGTTTAAAATTGATATTTAGATTTTAGTATTGGGTTAGGATTAAAATAGAAAAAGAATAAAAATAATAATTATATAAATAATAAAATTTATATGAAATGAATAGAATTTGGAAGAAAAAGACGATAAAAATAATAAATAAAAAAAAAATAATAATAATTAAAAAAAAATAATAATATAAATATTAAATAAAATAAATAAAAAATAAAAATAGAATAAATAAAAATAGTTAAAATAACAATAACACATGTGGAAATAATATTTATGACATTTTAGTGGGGAAATAAAAACAATTCTCATTTATCAATATAAATATAATAAAGAAGATAACGACATAATTTAATTCTAATTACCATTTATATCAACATTAAACATTTTATTAAAAATATGTTGACCAAATATCCTCATTTCTCATAAACATATATGAACACAGATAAACAACAATAAAAACAAGAATTTTCATCATCATCCAATAAAATTGAATCAAATCATCAATCACTTAAAAAAACTGCACTGATGCAAACCACATTTTACTAATAAAACAATTGATTTTCAAAAGAGTGGCAATTGAATCATCAAAATTACCTATAATAATTTGTAATTTCTCCATTATGTCATGTTTAATTAATAAAATTGGTGTCGCTTTTGGTTGAAATTTATTGAATTTAAATCTCAAATTGATGACAACAACATATTTATGCTAAAATATAATCACATCAACATTTTATAGATGTAAAAAAAATTAAATATAAACTATTTTTAATAAACCCCACACCACAATTTTTATTTTTTTATTTTTTTTTTAAAAATTATTTTTTTTATTTTTTCCTTTATGATTACATAAAATCTATTTTGAGGGGTTTTTAAAAAAGTATAAAAATTATATATATTTTATAATCTAGTTTGTATATTAGATATGACATCAACACCAAATTACAAAATTAACAAATGTTATTTTTCAATTTGATTTTGTCTTTTCGTTTTTAAAAACCCCATTTTATTTTTAAAATAATTAAAATTAAATAACAAAAAATTAAAAATTATAAATAGGAATTTTCAAATCATTACCTAATCCATCAATTCAAATCATCAAATCAATATAACTAAAATAAAAAAATAAATTTTAGTATTTCATTTATTTATTCAACTTTATTTATTTAAAAAAAAAAATCAACTTATTTATTTAAAAATGTTATTCAGTATGTATTATTTAATTTTTTTTTTGAATTTAAAAAATAATTTAAATATTAATTTTTTTTTCTACTTTTAGAATCAATTATTTCATTATCATCATCATCATCATCATCATCATCATCATCATCAAATAAATTAAGTGTTAACAATAATTTAAATGGTGAATTTGTTTTAAATACAGTTTCAAGTGCCAATAAAAGTTCAAAATATACTGCTGCTTATTTCACTCGTCCACACTTTGAATTTTAAAATATAAAATATGTTTCATAATAAAATGTATATATTCTGGCCGAACTGTATTAAAACTCTAATTATATATTAAATTTGTACAATTAAAAAAATAAATTAAACTCATTTTTAAAATATAATTTTTTTTTTTTTTATATTATTTTTATTTTTTTTTTAATTTTAAATAAATTATATTTTTATTTTTTTGAATAAAACATATGAGATTAAATTTAATCATTATGATAATTGTCATTTTTATAAATTTTAGCTTAATAATTTTAAATCTTTTTTTGTTAATTTCTTTTAATAATTAACCAATATTGGTTATTGGTTAGTTTCAGGTTTATGTATAGATATTCCTGAATAACTATAGGTGATACTGGAGACGGTGTTGGAGAAGTGTTGTATTATACTTTAGTACCTAATGTGAGTGTTGTGAGACTATTTGGTATTTAATTATTAGTCATGAACTGACCACTTTATTTATAGTTTTTTTTTAGTATTAATGTTATGTTTTTACTTTGTTTAGGAATTCATTGATTCACTTGGTGCGGACATATTGATTATTACCTTGGCTAATTTTTCGGTGGTAGTCAGAGCCAGCTTCTGTTCATATAAGCCAGGACCACTAAGATCAGTATCACAATCTTTGTGGTTTGGTCTAGTCTGTGTTATACCTGCAACGCATTCTGATTGATGAGACCGGACCGGGTATCGTTTAACGATTCATACCCATTTAAAATGGCAGAGTTCTGAATTTGGGTGGATATCAGGATCCAGATGTTTTTTTTCGGTGTTACTCCTCACCTTTGGTAATGTGCCGGGTTGGATTACTTGGTTAAAATCTCTGAAAATGAGTGTTGTAAGGCCATTTGGAAGAGTTGTTAACATTCTATAATTGTACAAATATAAAGTTGTCAAAAATGGTGGAAATTCATTTTTATCCGGTAGTGGATCACCATTCCACTTAAGTGATGTTATATATGATTTATCTTTAAACTGGTAATAACGGGCTTTATCAAGATCCACAACATTATGTTCAATAAACTTTAAAATATGTTTATGAATTTCATTTCATAAAAATATATTATTCCAAATTATATAAAATAATCTATAATAAATAGTTAAAAAGAGAAAACACCAACTAATATGCTTTTAATTAATCTATTATTAATTATTGTATTGTATTGTACCTATCACCATCACAACTACTGTTTTTTAACTCTTCATTTACTTGAAAGTTAATAAGAGATGATAGTAGCATTGTGAATATAAAAAAAAAAAAATAAAAGAAAAATAACAAAATATTTAAAAAAAATCTAAAATATTTTTTTAATTTATTTTAGATTTTTTTAATTTAATATTAATATTACACACTTTTTTTTTTTTTTAAATTTTTAATTTAAATTATAAATATTTTTTATAACTCACATACTCTGGAGTTATTTTGAAACTAATTGGATTATTTATTTTTCGGCCACTGATAAAAGTCATATTCAAATGTTTGCTTTTCATAGAGTTCGGAAGAATACTGTTCTTTTTCCTCTTTGATCAATTTATTTGGTGAATATTTAATATTTTTCTCTGGTTTTAGTTCTGTTGAATTTTATGCAGTGGTTGTAGAAGTTGTGGGTGGACAGACTTTAAGCTAATTTAAAATAAGATTAGTTCACAATGAAAATCTCTATATTTGTTTTTCTACAATCCACCTGGAAATAAACTTATTTGAATTTTTAGAGAAAAAATCAATGAATATAATAATAAACAAACCTAAATTAATCATAGAAAGCTTCGATTATAAATCTTTAACCTGAAAAGAATCTTTAAGATTTTATTCCTATAAAAATGGAAAATAACAAAATACATAATGAATATCTATAAAAAAAAGATTTTAATATAAAATTGAATTATTTTAAGGATAATCAACTATTTATTATAATAACATCACCAAAATGACAATTTCAATAAAATAAATTAAAGACATTTAAACCAAATAATTTCAAAAACATTGTACAAACACAAATTATTATAATATGTTATTAAATGATTTGAAAAAAAAAAATTGTACTATCTTTAACATTTTCTTTATTATGTATTTTTATAACAATGTATAGAAAATTATATATTGTATTATTTTGTGTAAATATGAGAGTGTGTGTTGGTGGGGGTAAAAATAATATTTAATTTTTTTTTTATATCGAGAATGGAAAAATGTGGGAAAGGGGGGACAAAAAAAAAATTAATATAATGTTTTTACTTATATTATATAATTTTTGGTTTTTTATTTTTTGTTTATACAAAAGTTTCATTTTGATTAATAAGAAATTAAATAACCTTATTATTTTAGGTTAAAATAAAAAGCAAAATTAAAATATCAAATAAAAAAAAACCAAATTCTAATCTTTAGTGAAGCGTTTAGATATGTTGTCAACATTGGATTACAATTAATTCAAGTTGTTTCTGAAATAATCAATTAAACGATTATTTCTAATATTATCTATTATTTTTTAGAAAAACTGGTGATTTTATTTAATTTTAATTTAAATATTTTTTAATTTTCTTTTTAATTTTAAAATTACTATCCAAAGTAAAAAATCACAATATAAAAACAAAAATAAAATCAATCAAAAATCATCAAAAACATCATCATCATCATATTAAAACAAAGTCCAAATACAAACAATATATTTATTTATTTATTTTTTTAATTTAATTTGATTATACTAAATATTTAAATTAAATTTTAATTTTTACTCTATTTTTTAAAAATTTTTAAAATACAACACACTTTTTTTTTATTTTATATATAATAATTATCTTTTTCTTTTTTATTTATAATGTTATTTATTTTAAACTACAAAATGTTATTCAGTAAGTATTTATATATCTAAAGAAATAAAATAAAAAGAGTATAACATCAACATATATTAATTGATATTTACTTTTATTTATAGAATCATTAGGTTCAATTGTAAATCAATCACAATCATCATCACCAAACTACAGTAGTAGCGAGGATAATTTAAATACTTGTACTTTTTCAAAATCACCAGTACCATCATCATCACCATTATCATCATCATATGGTTCAAATCATAATGCTCACACTAATCGTTCAAATGCACCATCAATGGTATTTTCAAGACCATACTGGAGCTCAACAAATGGTTTCTAAATCATCATTATCATGTGTTTTATAATATATAAAATGTATAAAATATGTACTTATATTTTCATTTTATTAATTTATATATTAATTTTTTATATAAAAAATTAGTATCAATATAATTGTATAATTAGTTTTTTATTTTTAAAAAAATAGTAAAGATAATAATAAAAAAAGATTATAATTATATTTTAAATACAATATAATCTATTAATTAATTTTTTAAAAAATATTAGATTTTATTCTTTGTGTATCTTTAAAAAAAAATTATTTTATGATATTAAAAAACAATTATTTCTTTTTTATTTTTATTTTTTACACACAATATATTAATTGTGATTACTTTACAAATATTCTATTATGTTTTTTATTTTTTATTATTATTATTTTATTTATAATATTTATTTAAACCAACCTTTTGAAGTTTCTTTTTTATAATTGCTCATATCTTTTTCATATTGTTCTAAATCTTCTAAATATTTGATTGGTGGCCATTGATGATCTTCGATATATTTCTTTGTTTTATCGTCTAATAATGAATATTCTTTACGTCTACGCATTGGTTGATAATTTGATGAAATGAAATGGAGGCAGAACTTTTCTAATTGGGATGCATTGTGTCTTTGAGCACAAATTAATAAACCAATGATATCTAATTCTGATCTAAAGATACCAATAAAAGTTGCTTTTTCAATTTCTTTAGAGATATATAATTCACAGAGTGATACTAAACGACGAAGATCGAAACGATTTGCCATAATTAAAATACCAACACTATCACCTTCTTCAATTGGAGCATGAGCAGTATAAAGATATTCGAGCACAGCCATGAAACAATCATAAGTAATATCATCGGACATTTCGACTTTACCTTCTCTTTCTATGAAATTACGACCAATTAATGCATTTACTACACTTGAACGTGAAAAAATTAAGGCCTTATGAGCGAAAATGGATCTACCCTCTACAATAAATTGAATATCTGAAAGTTGCTTCTTTGAGAAAAATAATTCTTTACAAGTTTCACCTAATTGATCATTTAAAAAGGTACCAATACTTGGATTTAAATCCTCACTACCTGATAAAATATTCTTGCATGCACTAACGAGATATCTAAATTTGAAGAGCTCACCTAATGTAATGGTTTCGTGAATTTGATCGTTTTTGTCTACATAGTGAACAATACCAGTATAAAGGAACTCTATAAATCTATTGAATACACGACGGCTAATGGAACCTTCAATGGCTACCTCTACAAATTGACCCGATGATTTAGTACCATCATCATTCTTTTCAGTGTCAGTAACGATCATACTACGAATTCCTGGTACCTTGCCATCATTAATATCGGAAAGTTTATAGGATGCTTGGTCTGATGACAATGTAAAGTCAAATAATCTTCTAAAGAATTCTGATGCTGAACATAAAATTACACGATGAGCAAATACTGGTCTTTCTTCAACAAATGTAAATTTAACGTCACTAAAAGTTTCACTATTTAAAGTTTCTTTCATTTCTTTATCATAACTGCTTGTAATAATATCGATCCATGGTGCTTTACCGGCTGGTGGCATAACTGGTGGTAAAGGCATTGGCTTTTCTTTAGATGAAGATGAAGATGAAAAGAAGCTTTTCTTATTTGAAGATGATGATTTTGATTTTGGTGCATTGATTGTAGAATTAATTGCCATTTGGAAACATTGTGATAAACCAGTTTGGGTGAGAGCACTGGTTTCAACATAGCAACTAAAGCCTAATTCTCTAACCAATAATTGTGCCTCAGCATTTGAAATTTCTGGTTTTCCTGAACCTCTTAAATCACATTTGGTTCCAACCAATACAATTGGAATATGTGGTGCATGATGTGAAATTTCTAAAAACCATTTACTTTTAACATTTTGAAAACTGGCTCTTGATATAATACTGAAACAAATTAAGAAAACATCTGTTTGTGGATATGATAATGGACGGAGTCTATCATAATCTTCTTGACCTGCTGTGTCCCATAATCCTAAATTATATGGCTTACCACTAATCATTACATTTGCAGAATAATTATCAAATACTGTTGGTACATATTCACCTGGGAATGCATTTGTTGTATATGCAATTAATAAACAACTTTTACTGTTATTCAAAAATAAATAAAAAAATAAATTAAAAAAAAAATAATATTAATAATTTGATTAAATTAAAAAATAAAAAAAATAAAAAATAAAAAATAAAAATTTTTACCCAACAGCACCATCACCAACAACTACTAATTTAATGGCTTGCATTTTTTATATATGAATATGAATATGAATAGAGAGAATTTGTAAAAATAAATTAATAAAGAAATAAAAAAATAAAATAAAAAAAGATATTAAACCAAATAAAATAAATTTGAAAAAATATAAAATAAAAAATAAAAAAAAAAAATAAAAAAAAAAGGGTGATTTTTTTTATTTTAATTTTTTTAGCTGAAATTTTTTTTTTGATCAATAATAACAATCGTTTCTATTTTTAAAAACACTCAACCTATAAAAAAAATTTTGATAACATAATTCTTTTAAAAAAAAATAAACATAAACATAAAAATAAAAATAAATAAAAATAAATAAAAATAAATAAAAATAAATAAAAGAAATAAAAGAAAAAATTTATAAATAAATAAAAAAAAAAATAAATAAAAGAAATAAAAGAAATAAAAAAAAATAATCTAAAAAATTTTAAAAAAAAAAATAGAAAAAAAAAAGAAAATTATTTTTAGATTTTTTATTTACACATTATTTTCTTGCAAAACATTACCATTATTATTATTATTATTATTATTATTACTACTATTACCATTATTATTATTATTATTATTATTATTATTATTATTATTATTATTATTATTATTATTATTATTATTATTATTATTATTATTATTATTATCAAAATTAGATAATATTATAACATTATTTTCTGAAGAGCTACTTGTTGTATCATTACCGATTGAAGATAATTTTGGTTTTTTTGGATTTAGAGTATTTTTTCTTTTATTATTATTACTATTTGAACCAGATGATGATGATGATAAATTAAAATGTTTATCTAAACCTAATTTATTTATAACCCAATGTAATTTTGTACTTTCAGACCAAATTGTGATTACTAATGGGTCAATACCAAAACCAATGAACACAGTTAAACCTAAAATTGAAACTACAACTACATTTAATGCTTTAAAGTCATACCCAGGGGCATTTAATACACATACTGATTTATCACCTACAGTTGTACTGATGCAATGTGCCCATAAATAAACTGAATCAAAGAAATCGTCCATTCTTTCTTCCATATAAAACTTTAATGATGCTGCAAATGTTAAATCGAATAATAGAATTATAATTGTGAATACAATTTTGGCCTAAAATTAAATAAAATATTAATAAAACTAAAAATTTAAATACTTTTTATAATTTAAATATTTCTCTTACATTAAAAAATAAAATGAGTCTATTTGGGGTCTTTAAATACATTTTAGTTACATTAATTACTGATAAAACTGAAAAAATTGTAATTAGAGCCATTGAAATAAAACTAGGTATATAAAAACAGAGGTATTGCCATACACCACCATTATCACTGGTAATCCAACAACCTGATGTTGCTACAGTTGCACCGTATTTACCTCCAAATGCTGGTAATGCTGTTAATAAAACTAAAACTGGCCAAAAAATCTTTCTGTATCTGTCAAAATGTTTCAATTTTTCTAAATTAACAAACTGATTAGTATAATGTACAATATATTTAATAACAATATTTATATACATACGCATTTTAGAATTCTTATAAAAATCTAATGTTATCATAGGAGCCCAAAAAATGGAGATAATTGCACCAAATTGAAATAAGAGACCTACAACTAAACACAAATGATCTGATTGTGATTTAAATCTACCCCTATCGTGAAGACTGCAGTTAAAGTCATCATCGGCACTCTGAATAAATAGACTAAAGCAAGTAAGCCATGTACCACATGCAAATGATAATATACTTTCCATACGTTGGGTTATTTTATTTGGAAGCACACCGAATGTTATAACCATAAATGAAGCGGCTAAAAATGATATGATTGTTAATGTCCAATTTGTTGCATCTAAACGTTTTAGTTTATTTTTTGGGTAAATATCGAATGGACAATCTATAATACAAGAGTCTGTTACATAATAATACAAGTCTTTGCCTTCTTTTACATAATCTTTTGCATTGAGCAGTGGTGCAGGGCAATATATGGTAGTGTTGTTTTGCTCAATTAAAAGATTTGTATTTATACATTGAACGGATATACTAAGGTTATATTCGCCTGGTTCTATTATTGAGTATTCTGTGCCATTCATCGGAAACATATCGATTCCGTTGCTATATGTTGAATTACATGATAGTGCTGGGAAATACTTTTCTATATATACTTTACATGGTACCTCCGATAATACTGTATGATAAAACAATAATATATTTATTTATAAGTATTTTTAATTTATTTTTTAATAATATGTGAAAATAAAACATACAACAAACATCGTGGCATGGTAAAGATGGTAAATAAAAATTTTTAGTTGTGCTGTCTGGTAATGTTTCTTCGACTATATTACATTTTGGGAAATTTTGTAAACAAAATATATAGGTTGCATTTGATTTACATTCTTTTGTTGTTAATTGTAATATTCCCAAATTATCTGATGCACTTTTATTAAGTGATTGAAATGTTGTGTTTGGTGGTAAATAAAACGATGTGTAATTTAAATAGGGATAGCAAACTGATGTTTCATTGAAAGGTTCGCAAGTCCCACCCAATTCAATTTCATTATTTTGTGAAACTGATTGATTAATAAATATTGTTAGTGATAAAAATATTAAAAAAATAATATGTGATCTATACATTATTAAAAAACAAAGAGACACGAAGGGTTTTTTTTGGAATTCTTTTTGTGTCTTGAAAAAAAAAAACAAAAAAAAAATAAAAAAAATAAAAAAAATAAAAATAAAAATAATTTATAAATATCTGTTTGGTTTTTTTTTATTCTGAATGAAAATTATTTTTTTATAATTCACAATTTTTTTTTATTTTTTTTTTATTTTTATTTTTTTGCTTTTACTTGCAATTGGTAACATTATTATAAAATCCAATGAATCCAATGTTTTTACTATAGCAATGTGGTATTTTTAAATATGAGAAGTGGTTTTTTTTTTTTTAAAAAAAAAAATATCTTTTAAAATCTAAGCATGGCGCTTCAGAAAAAAAAAGGCGCAAAATCCCGTATTATTATAATACCGAAACACAATTATTATTATTATTATTTTTACTGTAATTTTAATTAAACGAAATTTAACAAAAACAAATATGGTTTTTAAGTGGTCTATGGATAAGATTGATCAACAAAATAAAAAAAAAAAACATTAAAACATAATAAAAAATAAAATGAAATAAAATAATATTTTTTTTTATAAACCTAAAAAAAAAAAAAAAAAAAAACAATATTTAAAAAAAAAAAAAATGTTGAATTAAAAAAAAAACAATGTTTAAAGTTTTAATTTAAAAAAAAACAAATTGTTATTAAACGATTATCACTTTTACCGGGAGAACCATAAACAGTTGGTGGGTAAAATGAAAATGTAATATTGTCTGGATTTATTTCATTTCTACCTTTAATACTCATAAAAATTATATGGTTGTGTCCTGATGTGGTTTTTCTTTCACCAATACCATCTGGTTTTAAAGAAGTATTTTAAAAGAACTCAATATAAATAATTAAAAATAAATAAATAAAAACAAATTTGATATATTTTAAAACTATTAATTTTTTTTATTTTATTTTATTATTATTGCTATGTTTAAACTTTGAATAACTTTTTAATTTAAAAAAAAACAATGTTTAATTTAAAAAAATGTTTTACTTTTTTTTTTTTTTGTAATTTTAATTTATAATTTATTTATATTTGATTACTTTAAATTTTCTCTATATCTCCAGGGGTAATATTATTATTATTATTATTTCCATTGCTATCATTGTAAATATTATCACCAATATTTTCATTTGGAATTTTTGTTAATTTTATATTTTTGGAACTATTTCTTTTTTTTTCACCTGTATTATTACTATTATTATTATTACTGTTTGTACTAGAAGAGGAGGAGGTTGACAAATTAATATATTTTTTCAAACCTATTTTGTTTACAACCCAATGTAATTTTGTACTTTCGGACCAAATTGTGATTACTAATGGGTCAATACCAAAACCAATGAATACTGTTAAACCTAAAATTGAAACCTACAACTACATTTAATGCTTTTAAATCATACCCAGGAGCA
The DNA here is from genome assembly GCF_000190715.1 of Dictyostelium purpureum. Classification (NCBI taxonomy): domain Eukaryota; phylum Evosea; class Eumycetozoa; order Dictyosteliales; family Dictyosteliaceae; genus Dictyostelium; species Dictyostelium purpureum. The sequence continues at coordinate 16,542 of NW_003519748.1, read as the reverse complement.
TTTAATACACATGCTGATTTATCACCCACAGTCGTACTGATGCAATGTGCCCATAAATAAACTGAATCAAAAAACTCGTCCATTCGTTCTTCCAAATAAAACTTTAATGATGATGCAAATGTTAAATTAAACAATAAAATAACAATTGTTAAAATAATTTTAGCCTATCAAAATTTGTAAAAAGGTATTAATAAAATAAAATTAAATTAAAATAGAATTATATTGTGACAAATGCTTACATTGAAAAATAAAATGAGTCTATTTGGAGTTTTTAAATACATTTTAGTGATATTTATGACTGATAAGATTGCAAATACGGTCATTAAAGCCATGGAGATCCAGCTGGGTATATAAAAACAGAGGTATTGCCATACACCACCATTATCGCTGGAAATCCAACAACCTGATGTTGCTACAGTCGCACCGTATTTACCTCCAAATGCTGGTAAAGCTGTTAGTATAACTAGCAATGACCAAATGATAATTCTATATCTACCAAAATGCTTTAATTGTTCTAAAATATAAAATATTAGTTTTTTTATCTTTTAATTATAATTAATAAAAACTTACGCATTTTAGAGTTAATATAAACTTCATATGTTATTACTGGACACCAGAAAATAGAGGTGATAGCACCAAATTGAAATAAGAGACCAACCAATAAACATAAATGATCTGATTGTGATTTAAATCTACCTCTATCGTGAAGGCTGCAGCTAAAATTATCATCAGCACTTTGTAAAAAGAGACTAAAACAAGTAATCCATGCCCCACATGCAAATGATAAAATACTTTCCATATTATGAGTTATTTTATTTGGAAGCACACCGAATGTTAATATCATATAGGTACAGGTAACAAATGATATAACAGTTAAAGCCCAATTAGCACCATCTAAAATCTTCATTTTATCTTTTGGGTAAATATCGAATGGACAATCTATAATACAAGAGTCAGTTACATAATAATATAAGTCTTTGCCTTCTTTTACATAATCTTTTGCATTGAGTAGTGGGGAAGGACACTCTATTTCATTACTGTTATTTTGTTTAATTAAAGCCTCTGTATTTGTACATTGAATGGGTATACTAAAGTTATATTGACCTGGTTCTATTATTGAGTATCCTGTATCGTTCATCGGAAACATATCGATACCATTGCTATATGTTGAATTACAAGATAGTGTTTGAAAAAACTTTTCTATATATACTTTACAGGGTACCTCAGATAATACTGAATAATGGATTTTATTAGTATTTATATAACTTTATATGAATATATAGTTATACAACTTACAGCAAACATCGTGGCATGGTAAAGATGGTAAATAAAAATTTTTAATTGTGTTGTCTGGTAATGTTTCTTCGACTATATTACATTGTGGGAAGCTCTGTAAACAAAATAAATAGGTTGCATTTGATTTACATTCTTTTGTTGTTAATTGTAATAATCCCAAATTATCTGATGCATTTTTATTAATTGATTGAAATGTTGTGTTTGGTGGTAAATAAAACGATGTGTAATTTAAATAGGGATAGCAAACTGATGTTTCATTGAAAGGTTCGCAAGTCCCACCCAATTCAATTTCATTATTTTGTGAAACTGATTGATTAATAAACAATGTTATAAATAAAATAAAAAATTTTAAAATTAAAAATTTATTCATTGTATTAAAAAAAAAATTAAAAATTAAGAATAAAATAAAATAAAAAAAACAAATTATATTTAATAAAGTATTATTATTATTTTTGGTTATTTATAACTATAAATTTGTTAAACAAATTATTCATACAATGTACTTAATACATATTACTTATAAAATATAAAAAAAAAAAACAAAAAAAGGGTAAAAAAGAAAAAAAATATTATAAAAAATAAAAATAATTGTGTAAATATAAAATTTTATAAAAAGATATTTATATTTTTTTTCGCAGTCTCAAGAAACTAAAATATGTATTGGGAGATCAAATTTTAAATTTTTAGCCCATTACATATATTTAAATTTTTTTAAGCTCTTTCAAAGAATCATTTGCTAAGAGTAAAAGTTGCAGGAAAATTTTATTTTACAATATTGAAAATTTTTTTTTTTTTTTTTATATTTCACACAAAAATAAATAAAATATCGATAAGAACAAAAATATTTTTTATTAATCATTTTTATTAATCATTTCGTAAAAAAATAAATATTTCATAAATGATTTAAAAAAAAAATAATTGAGGAAATTAAATATATGAAAAAAATGATTAAATTAAATGATTGATAACTTTTTTTTTTTTAATTTTTTTTTTTTTTTTTTTTTTTTTTTTTTTTATTTTTATTTTTTTTTTTTATTTTTATTTTTTTTTAATTTTTTATTTTTATTTTTTTCACCACAGTACACCATTTTTTTTATTTTTTTATTATTATCCACACACAACCATAATTTATTTAAAATAAAGAAAGAGAATGACAGATTTAAATATTCAGTTCCCAGCTGATTCTAAATTTACACAATCAGATAAAAGTAAGTATTTTAAAAATAGTTTAATTAAAAATTAAAAATTAAAAAAAAAAATATATATTAATATATTTATTATTTTATTGTTACTTTTAAAAAAGAAAATATTGAACAATATTTTTTAAATAAAAATATTAAAAATAAAAATATCTTATTTAGTGGAATATATACAGATTTAAAAAAGAAAAAAGTTTGGGATATAGGTTCAAAACAACAACAAGAAGAAGATAAAATATTAATAATATCATCATATAGATTCCATGTATTTTCATCAGCTACAGGTGGTAAATTGGTATTCGATGCACATATTTTAGAGTTATTAGATTATCAAATTGCCGATAATGAAAGTGAAGCAGTTTTAAAGTTTAATAATCAAAATATTATTGGTTTTAATAATTCAGAAAAAGTTGGTGAACTTTCAGTTGCAATTAAAAAAATGTTTTCATTAAATTTCCCAGGTATGCAACAAAAAGGTCAACAACAACAACAACAACAAGAGCAACAGGTTAGTCAATGCGGTGGCTTTTCACGTTCATATCGTTGTTGTTCAGATTTTTATGGTATTCAAGTTAGAGAAGATATATGTTGGGAAATTGATAACCTATTCGAAGCAAATAATATTAAAGATTTAAATTTAAGTGATTGGCCAGAACCACCAACTCCATCTCAAGGTCGTGCAATGATTGATGCTTTAAAGTATAATCAATGGTTTGAATCGATTACCGTGTTCAATAATCCATCATCATGTAAAATTGGTAATGATGGTATTCATTCGATTACTCGTGTTTTAGAGACCAATAAAAAGATTTCAAAGATTACTCTTCAAAATATTAATGCACGTGAATCTTGGATAACTCCAGAAACTTGGATGTCTTTAGCTTTCAGTAACTATCTCCATACAGTCGATTTATCAAACAACTCAATTGAAGATCGTGGTGTTCAATTCCTTTGTAACGATTGGCTTTCAAGTGTTAGTCACGAAATTCATTCGATCAATCTCTCTAAATGTGGTATTGGTAAACAAGGTCTTTCAAACTTATTTAAAACTTTTAAACAAAATAAATGGATCAGTAAAAATATTAAATTCCTTTCGATCTCTGGTAATCGTTTAGAAGAAGCTGCCGCTGATATGGTTACATTTTTAGCCGATGCTCCATCTCTTCGTCAATTCGAAATGGCCAACTGTCTCCCAACATGGTCTTCTTTAAAACCATCAAATTCAATTCAAAGATCAAAAGAAACTAGAATTATATCGAAATTAGATCTTTCTGGCAATCGTTTAAATTTAGCACCAGGTGGTAGTTTAGCAAATAAACAAATATCTGAACAGAATGCTAATGATCTCTCAGCTTTCCTCCAATTAATCGCACCAAATCTTGCTGATATTAATCTTTCATCCACTTTTCCACACTCCAATTCAATCTATACAATTCTTTCATCGATTTCAAATCTCATTCGTCTTGATCTCTCAGATAATGAGTTAGAAGAGGAGGGTATTGTTACATTGGTTGAAGTACTTTGCCATACCACACTTCCAAAACTTAAACATCTTTATATCAATCGTAATTTCACCATTAGCTCACCAACTGATATTATTTCAAAAACACTTCAACAAACATTATCACTTAGCAGAGTAACATCCAAGATCACTGGTAATGATACAACTAGTAGCAGTTCAGGTTCATCAAAAGAGTCAATTGCTAATGCCGTCAGATCACTTGTTAAACTTATTTCACCAGCTTCATTTGCATTATGCCCAATTGAAACTCTTCATATTGCAGGTTGTAATAATGGTCGTCTCAAATCTGAAATTATCCCATTGGCTCAAGCATTATTAAAGAACGATACCATCACTGAAATCGATATTAGTGGACACCATGCTGGTGATGATTTAGCAATTGCTTTAGGTCGTGTTATTCAAGTAAATAAAACCATTAAAACTTTATATTGGGACGAAAATCTTACAACTGTAGTAGGTTTAGAATACTTTTCAATTGGTTTCAAAAGAAATCAATCTATTCAACATATGCCTTTATTAGTTTTAGATATTGCAGAGTTCTTAAAGCAACCAGAAAATTCACCATCAATGCAAATGATTAAAGAACGTTTAAAACTTGTAGATACCACAACAACAGTTCAACAAAGGGTTACCCAATTAGCTTCTGATATCCAATCACAAATTATAAATAATAATTTAAGAAAAATGAAGGATGCTATTAATAAGGCAGTAACAAGAAAACGTAATGAGGCGGCAATTTCTAGTACAATGAATTCACCACAACCAAAATTACAACAACAACAGGTTCAACAACAACAACAAGTACAACAGGTACAACAACAACAACAAGAACCACAACAAATCGATTCACCAGTACAAACATCCTCTACTCCACCACAAAATGAACAAAAAGATGAATTTGTTGAAGAATCGCTTATTTAAACAAATAAAAAAAAGGAAAAAAAAAAAAACAAATAAAAAAAACAAATAAATATACAATCTTTTAAATTAAAAGATACAATATAGTCTATTTAATATTTTATTTATATTGTATTGGTTTTGTTTTTAATTATGATGAGGTAGACTATTATGTATTTTCTTGATGATAATTTATATAGTTTAGTACTTTTTGAACAGTTGTTAGTTTAGAAATATCATCCACTGGAAAGTCCACATCAAATTCTCTGTGTAACGCATTAAATAAATCCATTAACTTTCCCCAAGGACGTGTTAAAGATTGATCCATTATTAATGTTGTTCCATCTATTTTTTCTTTTTTTATTCCTAATTGTTTTGAAATTATTTTTTTAAGTCTTTCTTCATTGGTGTTTTTATCCTATTTTATAAATATATAAATTTGTTAATACTTTAATAGATATCTCCTTATTACTATCGCCTATATTATACCATTTTATAAGTTTTAATGTTGAATTTTAAATTTATAATATGATAAAAAAAAATTTTAATTTTTTTGTGTTTTTTTTTATTAAAAAAAAAAATAGTTTAGAGTGTAGGTGTGGGTGTGGTTTTTTTATACTTGGTTAATCTATTCTAAATAAATAAATAATGAAAGTATAAAATAGTTTTCCATTTTCTATATTTGTTTCAAAGGAAGATGTGGATTTAGATATAAATTGATTTAAATTTATTGAAATTCTTTTATTGTTCATAGGATATTATTAAAATCTTGTAAAATTTTAACTTAAATTTTATTAAAATTATTTCCTAATAAAAAAATATATAAATTAAAATGTAAACATTGTTAAATTTTATTGAATATTTAATTATTAAATCTTATTTTTCATTATAATGAAACAAATATAATAAAAAGGAAAATTAAATAAGTTAAACATTTATGGAGAAATAAATATTAAATAAGAAATAATTGGTATTGAAAATATTGACTATATTATTAAAAGAGGATAAAATTAAAATTCTAAAAAAAAGAGATTCCCAATTTAAATTATTTATGAAACTGATGATTCTGTATTTTTATAATAAATTGTATTGAGATTTCACCCAAAATTTTTTTTTAAAATCAATCATATAAATAAAAATTTTTGTATAAAAATTTCACTTTAGAGGTTTTATTTCTTAAATCTCATCGATTACTCTCGTATATTCGATATCATATTCAGCATGATAAACTAATTACCCAATTATTAAATTTTTAAACTTTTTTTTATATTCCATATTATTTTTTTATAAATAAAAAAAAAATTTTAAGATTTAATTATTTGTGTGTGTTTTTTATTATCGTTTTTTTTTTTTTACTAGGATATTTGGATTTTTTTAATTAATAAAAGATACCTTATTGTTTAGATTAGATAATTATAATATTCATAAGGATTATCTTATGAAAAAAAAAATTTGTCATAATACAAAAATTTGTTTTAAATACAAAAAAAAAAATTAATTATATTATTTAATCTATTATTAATAAAGGGTTTGGAAGGTTTAGAATAAAACATGTTTTATTTTTATTAAATATTTTTTTTTTTTATAATTTTTTTTTTTTTTAAAATTTTCTATATATTTATAAAAAATATATATAATTTTTTTTAATTAAATATATAGAGATAAATGAATAAGAAATTTTTTGTAGCAGGAAAAAATAGGAATAACCAACTAAAATTAGAGTATGAAGTATTGGGTGAAGGTAAAGAAAAAATTATATTTTTACCTGGTATACTTAGCACATCATGCACATGGAAAAATCAAATTAACTATATAACAAAACAGTATCCTCAATATCAAGTTGCAAGTTTCCATTATAGAGGTATAGGAAATTCCGATTTTCACCAAGCAGCAAAAGGAATGAGAGACCATTCGCTGGATCTTCTCGACTTTATAGAACACTTAAATTGGGACAAGGTTCATTTAGTAGGAAATTCATTTGGCTCACAAGTTGCGTTCGATTTTGCAGTACATTCAAAGAGTAGAATTAAATCATTATTGTTATCGTCGATGAAACCACCTCACAAGAACTATATTTTAGAAGTTTCATTAATACTGGACTCTATATATAAAAATGATTTAGAATCATTTCAAAGTTTGTTTTTTTCACAAGATTTTTTAAATTCAAAAAGTAGCGATGGTTCCACTATAAAAGATAAACTACAAGGTCCTTTATTAAAACAGCTAAAAGAAAGATATTTAATGCCGAGAGAGGTATTAAATGATCAATTTAAATCAACATTTAACTATTTACTAACCAATGAGGATGTCATCAAAGTAAAAAACAGGGATTTTCCAATATCAATAGTATATGGATCTAATGATGCTATCTATCCATATAGAGACACTTTAAAACTATTAGATATAATCAAACCAGATTCATTTTCAATTTTTAACGGGTGCGGCCATGGTGTGCCAAACGAAAGGTTCAATGATTTCAATAAGGAGCTAATAAAAACTCTGAATTTAAAAAGATCACCTAATGTAATGGAAATTTCCATTTATAAAAATATTCATAATAACAACAACAATACAAATAATATAGAAAATAACCAAATAATCCCCTTCAAAGACAACAATTTAAATAACACCTTTTACTCTTTAAAAAATGTTGTGGAACCTGCTAATCCAATACACAATGAAAAATATTCATTGGCACTAAATTTTTTAAAAAATTTTAAAAAAATAAAATAGGAATTATAAAAATAAAATCAACATCGATTTTATTTGTAATTTTATAATATTATAATATATTATTATTATTTTATTTTCTTTTTTTTGATGAACTGCCATGAGATGGTACTGCCTGTGCATGGTTTGTTTCTTTAATATGTTGGAATAATTTATTTCTTGTTGGAAATTCACCTTTACAAACATTACAAAATAATGATTCGCCTTCTTTTTGCTGTGATTGTTGTTGTTGTTTCTTTTCTGCTTTTTTTTCTCTTTTTTCTTTTGCTTTACCCTTTTTAGGTTTTTCTTTAGTTGTAGTAGTACTAGATTTTTTGTTTGATTTTTTTTCATTATCGCTATCTTTATCATCCTCATCGCTGTTTTCATCTTCTTTTTCACTTTCTTTTTCGCTATTAAGTTGTTTTTTCTTTTTCTTTGATTTCTTTTCTTCTGCCTCTTCTTCTTCGTCCTCGTCCTCTTCCTCCTCTATTTCTTCTTCACTATCACTATTACCATTATCTTTATTATCATTATCATTATTATTATTACTATTATTTGGTTGATTCTTATTTATTCTAAAATTTTTTAACAAGGAATTTACCAACATTTCATCTTCGTCATCATCTGAAGCCAAATCTTGATCACTATTTTCTTTTTCTTCTTCTATAACTTCATCTTCGGATTCTTCTTTTTTCTTTGATTTGGTTTTTTTTGTTTTGTTTTTAACTAGACCATGTACATATTCGTCACTATTGCTATTAAACATATTTGAGTTGATCACTTTTTTAGATTTCTTTTTATTCTTTTTGTTCTTTTTATTTGATTTACTGTTGCTAAAACTAGTATTACCTTCATCATCATCATCATCATTTTCAATATCGCTACCTTGATTATTGTTTGATTCTGGTGATAACTCTTCATCATCTAATGTAATTGTCTTTCTAACTCTGGCCAACTCTTGCTTGTGTTTATTTGAATTTTGATGGTTTTCAAGTTGTTTTTCTGATTTGAATGCCTTGTCGCAAATTACACAATAACAACTATTTGATTCATCTTGATATAGAGTATTATTTTCATAGTCATCGATTAAACCATCTTTTTTCATTTGTTCATACTCTAAACGCTTTTCTTCTTTGTGCTTTTTAATTGCCTCTTTTCTTTCTTCTTCCTCTTGCAGTTTTTGAATTTCAAGTTCCTTTTGTTTCTTCTCAGCCTCTTCAGCACATTTCTTTTGGTACTCTTGAATTCTTTTATCGTGATTGTAAATGAATGATGCCAAATGTCTAACTTTTTCATTAAATTGTTGTTTAGCTCTATTTCTTTCTTTTTGATTCTCTTTTTCCATTAAACGTTTAATTTGACGATTTGGAGCTTCGGATAAATGATAGATATCAGCATTTGTAAACTTTTTCTTTGTGACAAAATCTTTCCAATAGCCATAGAACTTGAGTACTTCAGCAATAGGTGTCTTGCTATTACCAAATTGTGGTGGTTGGAAATGATATTTTTCTTCATCGACAGATTCTTCCTCTTTATCAATGGCACTGAAAATTCTTGAATAAACATTATAAAAACTATTATCGTCTGTATCTGAATAATTTGTGAAACAAGATGCATTAAAGTATGGCCATAGATTAATATCGTCATCATAATCACCATCGTCATTGGCACCGCCTCTACCACCACGCAAAATTGATTCTCTGTGATCATCGTACCATTTTCTTTCGTTTGGATCTGATAAAATTGTATAAGCATTAACAATCTCTTTGAATCTTTCTTCAGCGATATCAATTTGATGTTGATTTTTATCTGGATGCCATTGTAATGCTAATTTTCTGTATGATATTTTAATTTCGTCTTGTTTTGCCGTTTTTTCAATACCTAATACTTCATAATAACATTTGATTTTCGTTGCCATCGCTGCTGTAAAAGGGTGACGATTGTTTCTTTAATTTTTTTTTTTTTTTTTTTTTTTTTTTATATTTTTATAAATTAGGTATACTAATTTTATTTTAAAGTTTAAATACAAGATAGATTAATCTTATAAATAAATTTGAACAAATAATTTTTTTTTAAAAAAAAAATATTTTAAAAAAAGTAAAAAAAAAAAATAATTAAAAATTAAAAAAAAAATAAAAAAATAAAAAATTTTTTTTTATTTTAATTATTATTTTAATTTTCTCCAAAAAGTGTTTTTGTGTGGTGTTTCGAAACAGTAATATTACATTTGGTATATAAAAAAGGAAATAATAAACAATATTCCACAAAACTATGAATATAAAAACTGTATCATTTAAATTACCAGAAACCATCAATGGTGAGGATTTATCAGAATATTCATACATCAAAGCAGAGTCTCCATCACCAATTAAATTAATTGTGGTCGCAGGCAATCCTGGTATTATAGATTTTTATTCCGATTTTATAAAAATTTTATTTTTATCATTAAATGGAAAATATGATATTTATTCAAGTAAGCATATTATAAAACAAATAATATAAATAATAATATAAATATATTTATTAACAATATTTTTATTTTTATATAGTTGGACATTTAGGACATTGTGGTAGAATTGAAAAAGTATTTTCTGTTGAAGAGCAAATCAAACATAAAGAATTATTTTTGGATTATTTATTGGAGAATGATTTTAAAGAAGGTAGAGAAGATGTTAAATTTATATTACTTGGCCATTCAGTTGGCAGCTATATTTCACTAAAGGTTGTAAATAGATACAGCGATAAATTTAATTTCATTTCCGTTTGCAATTTATTCCCAACATTTAAAAACCTTTATGATGGTTTGTCACCATTCATCAAAATGGTTGTAATGAGGGAATCAACAAGATCTGGATTTTCAACATTTCTACATTATATACCAAATTTAATGAGACATGCCATATTACGTTTTATATTAGCTGAGAACGATTCGAGAATTTCTGTAAATGAAAAAATAAACTATTGGTCCGCTCTAAATATTTTATACATGGCCTATACAGAAGCTTTGGACATTAAAGAAATTGATGACGAATGCCACAATGTTTTCAAATCTCGTTTAAATCAATTGTTATTTATTTATGGTCAAACAGATAACTATACACCAAAATCATTCTACCAAGAGATGAAAGACATGTATCCAAATGGTAATATCGAGTTTGCCTCTGCCAATATTCCCCATGCATTTGTATTGCATCACTCAAAAGATATTGCCCTAAGAGTATCTGAATGGTTAAAAAGCAATATTTTAAATTTAGAAAACTAATAAAAATATTTTATTTTAAAAAAAAAAAAAAAAATTTTAAAATATTTGTTTTTATTATTTTATAAAATTATAATTACCAAATATATCCAATCTTGTTTTTCTTTTCCTTTTTTTTTTTTTCTTTTTTTCTTCTTTATTTTTTCTTAAATTTCTTAGATTTACAGGTATATGTAAGAAAAAAAAACAATGTTTTAATTATATTTTTTTTTTTAATTTTTTTTTAATTTTTTTTTTTAATTTATATTTTTTTTAATTTTTTTTTTATTAAAAATAAATAAACAATATTGTGTTATATTTTAACAAATAATAATGGATGAGTTGGCTAGAATTAGAAGAGAAAAACACAATCAATATTTACAAAAAAAAGAGGAAGAGGCTCAATTTGTAGTATTACAACCACCTACACCACCACCAGTTGTAGAACAAGATGAACAATTCCCACAAGAAGAAATAGAGAATGATACAAACATAACCACTACCACCACTACCACCACTACTACAGATAATCAAATAGAACAAGATATTGATGTTGAGAATGAACAACAAGAAATTAATGGTGGCGAGGATGAGGACGAGGATGATGAAATTCTTCAACCTAATGGTTTCCATCACGCACACCCAATTGGGAATATGCCTATATATAATAATAATAATATGAATCATCAAATTGGTTTTACAGGTTCACATCACTTTGGAATTGGTATTGTTTATTTAAAATTTAAAAAAAAAAAAAAAAAAAACAATAATACTCCAATACTAATATATTTCAATTACCAGGTTATAATATTTCGCATGTACATGGATACCAACCATTTGGAGGATCAGGTCAACAATTAACAGGTAATGGAATATATAATACAAATGATGTTTTTTCACAGGGCTATGAAGGAAATCCATTTAATTTAGAAACAGAACATCCTGAACCTCAAGAACCTTCATCGTCAGAAGAAAAAAGAGCTACATTCTTATCATCGATCGAACATAGATACGATAAATCACCAGATTTCGTCGAAGAAAATATGAAGAGAGATTCAAAGAAAAAAGAATTTAGAATTCCATTAGAAAATTTCAAATCTTTAGTTCATTTATGTCTTTATAAAATGTCATTGGATTTAACCCCATTCCAATCGAAACTAAAGCTATTATCTGGTGATCTTATCCGCCATCTAATTGAAGTTATGGCCAAAAACAATCGTCTTACTAGAACTAAATTAAATCAAATTCTTTCAAGTGGTGTCAGAGTTTTTAAATTAGATTTAAGCAACCAATCACTAATTGTAAACAATGACTTTTTACATAATTGCTTTAGATATCTTGTTGAAGTTCAAGATGTTAACTTTTCAAATTGTATAAACATGACAGGTATGTTCCATGTATAAATACTTCATAATATTTTTTATCACTGTTATTCTAATTTGTATTTTTTTATAGATTATGGTCTAGAAGTTTTTAAAAATGAAAAATTCCATAGAAATTTAAGAGTTTTAGATTTAAGACATAATAGAAATCTTACTGATGTTGGTTGTAAAAATTTAAAGAGTATGATTTTTATTTTATAATTTATTTAGAGATATGTAGTTTATTAATATTTTTTTAAATTTTAGATTTAGTTAACCTCGAAGAATTATACCTTGGCAGCACATCAATTAGTGATTTAGGTGTTGCATTCTTAAAACAATTAGTAAATTTAAAAACATTAGATGTATCAAGATGTAAAATAACAGATAATGCAATGGTTACAATTTCTTTATTTTCAAAACTTACTTTATTAAATTTAAGTGAAACTCAAATTACCGATGTTGCAATATCAAATATTCATCAAATATTAACAAATATTCAATATTTATATCTTTCAAACTGTCAAAAATTAACAAACAAATCTTTATTCTTTTTAACATGTAAATATATATAAATACAATATCAATTTATATTTCATATTTTATTAACTATTAATCTATTATTTAAAAACTATTAGATTTTTCGAAAATGAGATTATTAAGTATTACTGGCACACAAATTAGTTTAAATGGATTTGTACATTTAAAAAGATTACCAAATTTATTATATTTAGAATTACCAAATAGATATTGCCTCAATGACCAAACAATTGTATATTTAAATAGCTTAACAAAATTAAAGAAATTAGATTTAACAGACTATACCTATATTACAAGTATTGAACCATTAGATAATTTGAAATACTTGGAGGAACTTTTATTAGCAAATACAAGAGTAGGTGATTCATCAGTTCCAGCAATCAAAAAAATGAAAAGTTTGGAAGTATTATCTTTGGATAGAACCGATATAACAAGTGCAGGTGTAGCAGGATTGGTAGATTTGAATTTAAAGTCACTTTCACTTATGAAAACCAAAATCGACGATGACTCTATAAATTATTTATCGGAAATTAAATCACTTAGACAATTAAATATTTCACACAATAACATCACCCATAAAAATATAGAAAAACTCAAAGATATAACCAATCTCAACTCTTTAGATTTAAGAGGTACTGATACTTTAAGATCACTTTATATGTTTGATAGTATCTTAAAAGTACCATTAAAAAAGGTTTTAGAAATTATAAATAATGAACAAAATCAAAATAATAACAACTTTTTAAATTTTGGTCTAAATGACGAAGAGGAATAAATATGCTATAAAATAAAATCAATAAAAAAACAAATTATAAAAAAAATAAAATAAAACGGAATAAAATAAAATAAATGTAGTTTTAAAATTTAATGTTAAAAAATAAAATTAACTTTTGTATTTTTTATTATTACATATATATTTCTTTTTTTATTAAAAATATGTTATATTATTAATACCGATAGAATAACCATAAATAAAAATACATAACTATAAACATCTCTATGTTTAAACGAGGGGCTGCTACTTGTTAATTCTGGAGTTGATATTTTTTTACTTGGGATTTCTGAGCAGTTATTTACATTATTTATTACATTTAATAAAGAGCAATTAATTCCTATACATGAGTCGCATGCATATTCATGTATGGTTTTGGAACCACCATAACAAAATCTTTTTATATATTCATTCTCCTTTGGTAAATATTTACATGTACCATTCCTAAATGAATGAATTTTTACTTTATCACAATCCCCAAAACTATTATTATTTCTGTTACTACTGCTACTACTATTGTTATTGTTATTACTGTTACTGTTACCGTCACTGTTAAAAAATATATATTCATTACAAAAATCATCGACCAATGATGGTTCATTATTTTCACTATAGGTATAAAATTGTGAAAAACCAAATTCATTAGGTATACATTCATTTATTTTAATAAAGTTATCAATTTTTCTTGATGATGAGCATTCTGTGTAATTTGAAACTGCAATTCTTGCCAAAAGATTTCTGTTTCCTGCCAATTGAAAATAACCCATAATTGAACATTGTGGAACACTATTTATTTCATCTGATTCTCCTTCGCAGAGTAGATTATTATATTTAAAAACCTTTATTTCGAATCCATTAAGTACTGTTATTATTATTAAAATTAAAAAAAAAACCAATTTCATTTATATTTATTTATAGTTATTGTTTTTGATTTTTTTAATTTTTATTTATTATTAAAATCTATAAAACTAAAAAAGCAAACTATTAGTATTTAGTTTATTTTTTTTTTTTTTTTTTTTTTTTTTTTAGATTTATTATTTTTATTCACCCAATTACCACATACATGCAGGATTAAAATTTTAGATATTTTTATATAAATCAATTGAAAAATATTATTTTATTATTTTAATAATTAATATTACTATACAAATAAAGTAAAAATTTTAATATTTTAAATATTAATAAAAAAAAAAAAAGAAAAAAAAAAAAGAAAAAAAAAAAAAAAAAATCATCATCATCAATAAAAATTCCACTTACATTATATCGCCAGTGTAGTATTATTTTTTTAATTTTGTAAATCTAATAGTAATTTGGGATAAAAATAAAATATAGATAATTATTTATAAATATAATAAATAAAAAATAAATAAAAAAATAATACATATGTATTTATATTTAAAAAAAATAAATAAAAATAAACAATTTAAAAAATAAAAAATAAAATTTACCCACAGACACACACACACACACAGACTTGAGTGAGTGAGGGAAGAAAATAAAATTTTAATACTTGTTTTTTTTTTTTAAACAATTATCTATCTCTCATATGCTTTAGTCATATCCTTCAAAACAAAACTCACCCCCACCACCCACACTGACAACATATAAATAAAACTATCAACATAAAATTTTAAAATGACAATATATGTGAATAGAGGGTTTAATAGTGAAACTTAAAAAAATTAATAATAATTCTTAAACAAAGAAATATATTTAATTTTTTAAATCTGTCTCTTATAAAATACTATCCATTGAAATACTGGTGATAGTATACAAATATAATTTTTAGGTACAATCGTAAAAATTTAAATTTAAATAAAAATAAATCTCAAATTTAAAAATTTCTTCTTTTCTAATTCCTCTCCATGTTTTTTTTTTCTATAAAATTTTAATAACTATATTGATTATAAATAAAAATAATTATGAAAGATGTTAATTTTTTGTTATAATTAAATGAAAACTATTTTTTATTTTTATATTAAAATAAATAAAAGAGAAAATGATATTATTAGGCTAAAATAAAATTTGAGAATTGAAAAATTTTTAGATGAATCATTTCTGTTACGATTGTATGTGTATGGTGAAATAGTACTATTATTATGTTCGGTACTTGTTTGAGTTTCGGGATCATTAATAGCTTTATTTCCATTTATTGCTCCCATGGTTTCATTATAAGTTGAATGGTGTGTTTGAGGGAATGGATTATAACTTGGCTGTAACTCTACACACTTGGATACATTGGATGGATATGATTCCTTAAGTATACAACTGGTGTCATTACAATTTCCTGTACATCGGTAAACATTGATAATATCTTTTTTATTGGAGCAATCGTATCTTTGAAAAACGCCATCGAAATTTTCTCTAATGCATGTATTATTTTTAAATGATTTGATATAATTGTTTTTACAATCGATTATATCTACTTCGTTACAAAAATCATCCAATAATGTTGGTGATGTTTTTTCATTTAATATATATTTGTATGATGTTCCATCTTTATTTAAATAACAGTGGTGTAATTCTACAAACTCGTTAATTTCCTTTTCTTTTGTACAATCTTTAGTTGTATTGTTAACTTTGGTAATTGCGATTCTATTATCGATGGCGACTTGAATAAATCCGAAATTAGAACAATTTGACGCCGCTATTATATTTAACGGTAAATCTCCACAATATAGATTGTCATATTTTAAAAGATACACCTCAAATGAATAACCATAATTTACAAACAATACTAAAAATACAAAAATTAAATATTTTATTTTATAGCTGTAAAAGTTTATAAATTTCATTCTTTTTTTTATTGATTGTTACTATTATTTAATTATTATTTGAGGATTTTTATTTTATATATAAATTAAATATTTAAAAATCCAAATTATAATTAAAAAGAAATAATTAAATTTTTTAATGTATAAAAAAAAAAAAAAAAAAAAAAAAAAGGTGGGGGAATAAAATACCAAATATTATAATTTAAATGAATATTATTTGGTATTTTTTTA